>NC_133619.1:157084222-157384222 GCF_048593235.1 Sminthopsis crassicaudata
ATCCATTAATGATTCAAATGAGAAATCATGTCAGTTCTAGGAATAGCAGTTTTAGGTACAGTGAATGTAAGTAGTGGTGGTGGTAGTGATGGAGAGAATGATGCACTTGGAGTATCAAGATACTAAGATTCAAATCCTATTTCTGACATGTGAAAATTCACTTAATTTCCTTAAGTCCTATTCTACTTATTATCTGTGAAACAGGCATGATAATTTTTATAGGATTTAATTTGCTGAGCATTCTTAAGAGTATCAAATGAGATGTTTACAAAGTACTTTAAAGCATTATGTAAATACCAATCGTTATTTAAAGCATTGCTTGGCATATATGTTATAACTTTTTATAGAAGGGCTTCCCCACTCATTGAAGGTAGAATAGCTATTATACCAGCCTACTCTGGTATAATATAGTCGCTGATTTCTACAATGCAGGACCCTTCAGCAGCAATCAAGCACAATCCATTCATTCCAATATAATGTTCTCTATAGTGCTTTTCCATTGCCTGCTCAGTTCCTGTGGATACTGAGCTAAAGTGGGAAAGGAAAAGAGGTTCCTTTTAGAAATAATAATCTTTTAAATTTTTCTGTAGCTTCTGGCTTATTTTTGAGTTTGTTAGGCCATCAACTAAGTAATCTACTTTTTATTCCTTGATATGGGAATGGAATTAGAAGAATTGGTTTTAAGTTTGGACTCTGTCATTTACTGTACATTTTTTTAAATTTAATTTTTATTTTATTTTATAATTATAACTTTTTTTTTTGATAGTACATATGCATGGGTAATTTTTTACAACATTATCCCTTGCACTTACTTCTGTTCAGATTTTTTCCCTTCCTCCCCCAACCCCCTCCTCCAGATGGCAGGCAGTCTTATGCATGTTAAATATATTACAATATATTCTAGATACAATATATGTGTGTAGAACCGAATTTTTTGTTGCACAGGAAGAATTGGATTCAGAAGGTAAAAATAACAGTTTACACTCATTTCCTAGTGTTCCTTTTCTGGATGTAGCTGATTCTGTCCATCATTAATCAATTGGAATTGGATTAGCTCTTCTCTATGTTGAAGATATCCACTTCCATCAGAATACATCCTCGTTATTGTACATTTTTTAAAAGTCACTTAGCTTTTATTAATTCCCTCCTCTCTGAAATGTATAGAATATTAGTGTCACAAATTATCTAATAATGACATTATGAACATTGAATAAGATAGTGTGTGCAAAATGCCATATGGATTATATATTATTAATATATGCCTTTATGCTTTTATTCACTCTATATTCTTTGCCTAGAATGCTCTCCTCTTTGCCTATTTCATTCCTACTCATCTTTTAAAGACTAACTTAAAAGTAATCTACTCCAAAAATTAACTGATCTCCTCAATTGGTAGTAACTTTTCATCTTAAACTTCACTTTGCACTTAAAATGGTGAACACATTTATCTATATTCTATCTTTCTTCCATATTCAACTAATAAGTTCCATGAGGGCTATTACTATGTCTTATTTTATTGTGTATCTCCTCCTTCTCTACTCTGCTGTTGTAATGGAAACTTCCTCTGTTACTATTGCTACTTTTTTCTATGTGGTTCAATTTCTTAAACTAATTTCTACTATATTCTGTCTACCTTTGTATTTTATGTAAAAAGGTTATCACCACTTTATCTTGATAATTTAAGTGGCTATCTTTAGTTCTTTCATGGTACATACCCTCATAAAAGCCATATCCAGCCTGCCAGCTAGAGAAGTTTTAATTTGTTCCTGAGGTTGGGTTCTCTGATCTCAATCTCTTTACTGATTTTGGAATGGTACAATAGATAGAGCAATTAATGTCATTTAAGAGAACCTGGGTTCAAATTCTGGTTCCATCACTTACTCATTGTCTGACTTTTAATTTCTCTATGTTTCCTCTTTTCTTATCTATAAAATAAGGAGATTGAAACCAATGATCTCTAAGCTTGTTTCTATCTCTAAATCTAATGGTCTTAAACTTCTCATAAAATCCTATCATAGCTTGACTGTTATGCAAGATCATTTCAAAAATATTATCTAGGATCCCCTTGGCAAAACTGCAAAGGTGCTTGATGGAGCTGTGGTGAAAGAATTCCATTAAAGTTGACCATGCCTCATTTTTTATGTGGATTAACTCAAGAATAAAGTTTAAAAGGACTAGTTAAGATGCCTGACTTCTAAATTTGTTTCTAATTCTCTACATTTCTGCCAAATGTAAAATTGCTATTCTCCCTCCATGTGTAGGTATGATGAATAAATACTTGAATAAACCTTCAAGTCCTATGGACTTAAACATAAGAAATGGAAAATTATCTATGATAAAAATCACTTTGTATATTACTTATTCAAAAGACAAAATTTATCTGCCACTAAAGATATGGCCTTTTGCTTCTTGATTGTTAAATGCTCCACGGCAAAAAATAGAACCTGAGATACCAAAATAGAGCCCAACATTATTCAAACATCTGGTTCATCAAGATGACGTTTATGAGATGCAGATTTTTCCCCTTTTTTAATGGAGTGGAGAAAGAATTCATTTCACACTTTAAAATGTCAGCTACCAGCATTACTAGAATTTCTCATAATGCTCAAAACAATGTAAACAAGAAAACAAACTCATTTATATTAATAAAACATCTTTGCAAATATTTCACATTTTGATGATTTGGGTGACTCCCTGAGGGTTACTAGTAATATAATGTAGAGAATATTCTTTCCTCAGATGTCTAGCTCCAGGGAATAGTATACCTTTTATTCATTCTCTAGGCTATAAAGTTTCATAAGCAGGAAGAGTTGTTATGCGCAGGCCTACCTTATAAATGAAGATCTCAAGAATTGAGATCTTATCTCCATTTTTATTTCAAATTAGGAAAGAATCCCCTTTTATTTGAGAACTTGTGAGTTTGATACTCAGAAGAACTGAAAGAAGGTTATCACACATGTTAAATGCTACTATAATTACATCTGCAAGTTTGGACATAGGATGAATGAAATAATAATAATGTAATATCCAAGAATCAATATTTCCATAAATTGTAATTAAGCATGGTATTATTGACTATACTCTTATTTATAAGCAGAGAATGAGAGTTCTCATATTTAGTTGCAGTGAGAAATGATATAATTGTCCAGGTCATTTTTGTCCCTGAATAAATGAATATTTCATTAAATTTTACCTCATGGTTCTGGTCAAAGATACTTTACATGGTTAAATAGCTAACCATCTGATTTGATTGATCCCTATTTTTCAGACTGAAAGTCTTACTACCAGACTCATACTTTTGGATTAAGTAATATTGTTTCCAAAAAGCTCTACATTGAAATGCAATAATTTTATCCAGGAAGATGAATAGTACTGTTCTTATATCATTTATACTATTCTCATATTAACTCAGAAAAGCATATCAGATTAGCCAGCAAATATTAATCTATATTAGGATTACTTGCAAGATAATCTTTGAAAGGTGTTAACAACTGAGATAACTTTGTTCAATGACTCTCTTCTTATCAATATCAGGCCAGGCATAAAAGAGAAGATATTCATTCATCACAGGTGTTTGTTATTGTTAACAGAGTACAAGTGGAAGAGGTCCTCCAAAGATTCTTGTATGCATGAGACAAGATGATGACTACTCTGAAATATTACATAGTCTTTTCAAGTGAGATCCATAATCACTCAAAATAGTCCCTCCTAACTCTCTACATGGGAAAGATTAAACAAATGAAAAAAATGTTTTTTGTCTAGTCTATGATATATAGTTAGATGGACTACTCCTAGTACTATATATCAGTAAATATACCTTATTTAGACGTTGCAAACAGATGATAAGTTGGGACCAGAAGAAAATATGAATAGTAGAGTGGGATGAATTGCCTTGGAAACGGTAAATGTATTCACTGACTCCAAGTATCTCCTGAAATGTAGTCCACCTTTTAAAAAATAATTATATATATTTATATATGTATAATTATAATAATAATACTAATTAATAATATATATATAGTGATGCTATATAGCTCTTAGTCATGGAATACACAAGTTTTTAAAAAATTTAAAATAGTGTCTCACCCAAAATGCTATGGAGAATTACACAGTGAGCATCAATATCTTGCAACATATTATCAGTAATTGGATGCACAGAAAAAGAATACTGGTGGTTGTCAGAGAGATGGGTGATTGGAAAAGAAAATAGACTGATCATAAAATGAGAGTGTGGGAGGGATACAACATTTGGAGAGCCCACATGTTTTTCTGTTGCAGACAATGGAGATATTGATATTGTATTTAAGTATTAAAACACATATTTGTTTATATGTTTTATTCCTTTACTAAATTATAAACCACAGGACTGCAGGACAGTATGTTATAAGAATAAAATGCTGTTCACACAACCCAGTGTGGGCATTTAATGAATATTTGTTGTATTAAATTGAAATTCAAATCACATGAAACAAAATGGATGATATAATTTTCTTTGCTGTGTTATTGCTATCATTGACTCACAAAGTTCATGATAACCTCTATGTCATCTGTGGGCTAGTCTTGCTGTTTTTGAAGGAATTCACATTACCTTTAAAATTCATATTAAATTATTCATACTAAATTTCATCTTATTAGAATCAGACTATTGATTTACCTTTCAAGATTATTAGGAAATCTGCTTTTGTTATTCAATGTATTAAATATAATTCAACCTTATATTTTGCAAATTTTGGTAAATATGTCATTTATGAATAAAGTGGAGGCATATCAATGAGAAAATCAACCATATCACCCCAATTCACTTTAACTAGATGAGAACATATATTATTTACTCAACCAAAGACTGAGTTATAAATTCATATTAAGAAACTCTGGCCATGTCTTGTGAGGCTAGTATAAAATTAAGAACTAATTCAGAACATTAAAAGATTGAACAAATGGTAAGACAGCAGAGGCATATTTTTAATCAAAATTTTGAGAAGGAATTGCTTAGGGGAAGGGCAATGAGGTACTCTTATTTTCAACTGCTTTCCCTTGGTTGGAGAACAAACTTTTAGTTTGGAGGGTCTGGAGGGTTTTGGATTCCTCATCTTTCCACTGGTGTCCTATCATCATCCCCAGGACACCAGCATCTGGTGACACAATGTGTATAATGTACTGATAAGAGAGTTTGTCATAACCTTTTTTTTTTTTTTTGAGGGGTTGTTTTTGTAGCAAATTGTTCTTAGTTTACCACTTTAATAAATATTCCTCCCCAAAACTAATCAAATCTAATTAATTGATTTCAAATTATAGTTGTGAGGTGAAGCACACTGGGGAGGTTTGTGAGTTTACTACGTTATCCCTTGCCCCTCAGCTTTAATTCTAGATCCCAAAGAGAATGTAATAGACATCTTTTGGAGACTCAATCTGACCCTGCCAGCAGGGGATGGGAGAGAAGCTCTAGAGCATGTTTATCAGTGTTTTCATCAAAGTCATTGATAAAAATGTTGAACTAAACAGAATGTTAAACAGAACTCTTTGTAAATCTGTCATCACATTTTGATTTGCACATTTTCTGGACATTTCAATGCTATTTGGTATTAACATGTTTTACAACTCTCAAAAAGAGAAAAAAACACTTCTTTCTTAAATAAAAGAAATTCAAACGAGTTTTATAGGTACTTTATTGGTCCCATTTGAAAGGTAGGTAATATTAGCTTCATGTGAAAGATTTTGATTCCTCATGTGGAGGGGAACTAGATGGCCTCTGAGGTCTCTATGATCCTATTACCTAAGTAGAACGTGATTGTGGTATTTGTCTAAAGTATGGATTTTCCATCTTAGATTCCTTTTTGTAGTCTGGCAAAGGTTTTGGACTTTTCCCAAAATAATCTTTTTAAATAATTGAAGGAAATGTCAAATTTCAAATAGAGGTTAGTGAAAATAAAGATATAATTTTCCCCCCATCCAAGTTCTCTGACCCTCTATAATCTATCCAAGAATACCCTTGAGTGTCTATGGACCCCAAGTTAACAACTCTGGTCTAAAGCTATCTGCAACTTCACTATTTGTTGTGTAGGATCATGGCTTCTCAATTTTTAGTTCCCCATTTCAAAGATAACTTGCCCAAGTGATAAAAAAGACAGATTTTAGTTGGATAAGTGGGGGGTCACTCCAGGAAGACCCACTTCAACTGTGTGATTTTGTAACTCTTCCCAACAAACCAACAATTAGATTACAGGTTTCTTTTTCAAGCAGTGTTATTTTTAACTGAGTTGAAAAAAGAAGTTTCCTGCTATTTATTATTAGCCAGTAGACTATTCCCAGGATCTTAACTTGGATTGAGAAAGCTTTGTCACAGCTAGTTCATCAGTCTACTTAACTGATTTTCATTTTTCTCAAAATTTAGCGTCAAGGCAATGAAAGTTTTCCTGGAAATAATTCAGAGATTAGGTCTCAGGAATTATACAGACTTCAAAATCTTGGTCTTATCTAGTTAATCTGTACTGATCAGATAGAGTGGTAGTAATTGGCTTATGGGGCAAAGGAGTTGACCTTTGTCTAGGGGTGTAGTTCAAACACTGTTGGCCTATGGAGGTAAAAGAATGTCCAATCAAGATTATAAGAAATTAATTACTAAAGTGTGGTATCTGGGGAAAGGAAATGCGAAGCCCAGCATATAATTTCCTTATGCTTTCTAAGTGACCATGATGAATATAAGCAGTGGGCTAAAATGAGTTTTTCTTTTCTGAATTGCTATTGATGTCAATATAGCATGTAACAATGGTTGTATTGCAGGGTTTACTGGAGCTGGATTTAGCTAACTGTCACAAAAGCTCAACTTTCTCAGAAAATAATGGCTATATCAGCAAAAAATGGTTGTTCTGCCTGGTCCATGTAGGAGTCAAATGTCACCCACACTGAGCTATAAAAAAGAAGTTTGGAGGGAGTTTATTTGTTTCCATAGCCAGGTGTTCAGACCTTGATACCTCTTCTAAAGTTGGAAAGTGTTTTCCCCTGTCTCTTTTCCATTAATCTCACATTCTTAGGGCATTAGCTCTAACTGCTGAGCCTTAATGCTTCAATTCAAACTTTAATCAGATTCAGAAGCAGATGTGTTTGTCTCCTGCATTCTTCTTGTCATTTATAAGTGCCTGTTGGTAGGTTTAATATCCTCTCAAATGTCAGGGCTTTAGTATGTTCTAATTACAACAACCTTCCTTATCTGTTTAAAGAAATGACAAAAATACCTTGATTGCTCGAGAAGAGAGCCATATTGTCCTAAAATTCTAAGAATCCTTTTTGCTCCATGTAGGTATTTTTCTTTTATCACCTCAGGGGAGATCTTGACACACCCAAAAGGTATTTTGTTGGATTCCAATTAGCAAAGATGTAGCACCATACATTTTCCACCATATAGCTTTTCCAGCCCTTCAAATCCACCAACATTATAAAGTCATGTAGGGGTCCACTTTAATCAATGAGTTATTCTATTTTTCCAATATTTTAGACTACTGAACTCAATTGCATTGTCATTTGATTCTTGATCTTTTTTTTTTCTCTCTTACCTTTTTCTCTCTGCTCTTTCCTTATTCCCTTCCCTCCCTGCAATCTCTCTCATTACAGACCTCTCACTTTCATCTGGATCCTTTCCATCAGTCTTCAAAGAGCATTGCTGTCCTTGATCCTAAAACAAGCTTCCCTGAGCTCTGCTTGCCTTTCCAATTATAGTCTCAGACTTTCACCATTCAATACATGCCAATTCCCCATTCTGAGCCCTTAACTAGTTCCCTCTTACACTCTTCAAGAAATTCAAATATTCTGTCTTCACTTTTTTTGATGCTGCATTACTTGCCTTTATCTATCTCTTTGTCTAGATTCCCTCATAGAAGCAGTTAGAAGCATTCTTAGGTCAATCCGTTATGCAAGATTCCTTTTCTACTCCACCCTGTTTCCTTTATTGCCACAGTATCTGCATTTATTAGGGAGCTTATCATTGTGGAACTGTGATACTCACAGAAATATGACACTATACAAAAGAAATAAGGAAGAGGAACTGTTTCTTGCTTGGGATAGCTTTCCTTTTTAGGTCTGCTCGGCCCACATTTTCACATCTCCTCTGGGCTTCTTGGAAATGTCTAGACTTTGTTCAGTAGTGGGCTTTGTTAGAATTCTGCAAAAAGATTGAAAAGTGTTTAGAGTTTTATTATGTGTGCTGAAATGTTTAGGTGCTAGATCTAATATAATCTTTTTGCTCATATTTCTGTCAGAAATGTCAGTGGGACTAGGGTATTTCCATGTTTTCTATGTAAGAATGACTCTAAATTGGTTCTTTTTGATAGAAGTACAGAAGAAAAAAAGTCATAGAATACTTTTGTTGGAGGGAAACTTAGAGATCATTTGGTCTACCTCCATCATCTGACAGTCAAAGAAAGTTAAGCTGAAAAAGGCTGCTTGAGGTCATAGACCTGGTACTAGCATAATAGAGAATAAAACCTAGAATAATTTCCAGTCAGTTTTCTCCCCTCTATGCCATGCTGCCTCCTCTCTAATTTTTCCCTTCATGATATAGTGTTCCTGGCCATTGAAAGTCTTATTTGATTAGAGCAACAGGTATTTGGTCAGGAATCATAGAGTTAGAGGGTCATGTATTTAGAAATAGAAAGAATATTAGAGGTTATTGACTCTATCCATCTAATTTTTGCTGATGAGTAAAGTATGGCCTGAGGAGGAAAGTAAAAAGATAAGCCTGCCTAGCTCGAGTTTCAGTGATTTATCCATTATACCTTGATAAAATATTTTTTCCCCCCAGAGGACATTCTAGAAGCTAGAAATACAATCCTAGAATAAGTTCACACTTTTATGAATAATTAGCACCATTCTTTCAGATGGAGAAACTGAGACTCAGAATACTGAAGTATATTGTCTTAATTCCCCCTTCTCTCTGATACTGCCCTTACTTAGTATAAACCTCCATCACTTTTTGCTGTTTAGTCATTTTTAATTATGTCCAACTCTTTGTGATCCCATTTGGGGTTTTCTTGGCAAAGATCCTGGAATGGTTTGTCATTTTCTTCTCCAATTCATTTGACATATGAGGAAATTGAAACAAATAGGCTTGCCCAGGATCACACAACCAGTAAGTGTCTGAAGCTGGATTTGAACCCAGGAAGATGAGTCTCCCTAATTCCAGGCCTGGTATTTTATCCATTGTGCTAGCTGCCCATCACTTTATACCTAGACTATTGCAATAGTTGCTAAAGTTAAGCTCCCTATTATTTTTTAAAAAATTTTTTTATTTTATAATTATAACTTTTTTTTGACAGTACATATGCATGGGTAATTTCTTACAACATTATCCCTTGTACTCACTTCTGTTCTGATTTTTCCCTTCCTTCCTTCCCCTAGATGGCAGGCAGTCTTATACATGTTAGATATGTTATAGTATATGCTAGATATGATATATGTGTGCAGAACTGAATTTCTTGTTGCACAGGAAGAACTGGATTCAGAAAGCAAAAATAACCTGGGAAGAAAAACAAAAATGCAAACAGTTTTACACTCATTTCCCAGTGTTCCTTCTCTGGGTATAACTGATTCTGTCCATCATTGATCAATTGGAACTGAATTAAATCATCTCTTTGTCTAAGATATCCACTTCCATTAGAATACATCCTCATACAGTATTGTTGTAGAAGTATATAATGATCTCCTGGTTCTGCTCATTTCACTCAGCATCAGTTCATGTAAGTCTCTCCAAGCCTCTCTGTATTCCTCCTGCTGGTCATTTCTTACAGAACAATAATATTCCATAGCATTCATATACCATAATTTACCCAACCATTCTCCAATTGATGGGCATCCATTCATTTTCCAGTTTCTAGCCACTACAAAAAGAGCTACCACAAACATTTTGGCACATACGGGTCCCTTTCCCTTCTTTAGTATTTCTTTGGGATATAAGCCCAGTAGTAAGCTCCCTATTATTTCAAGGATCAAACATGAAATCTTCTATTTGACATTTAGAGCCCTTCATAATCAGGTTCCTTTCCTCCTAGTTTTTCAGTCTTCTTATATCCCAACATGAACTTTGCAATTCAGTGACACTGACCACCTTGCTATTCCTGAAAGTACTCCATCTCCTCATTTAGGGAATTTTTATTGCCTTTCTTCCATGTCTGGAATGCTTTCCCTCCCCATATCTGTCTCTTATGTTCCCTGTTTTACTTCAATTCCTTGCTAAAATCCCATTAGCTACATTTTCAAATCCCCCTTAATTCTAGTGCTGATCATTTGATGATTATTTCCATTCTATCCATCTATCCACTATATATCTTGATATATATATATATATATATATATATATATATATATATTTGTTTTTTTGCTTACATGTGGCCTACTCCATTAGACTGGGAAATCCTTGAAAACAGTGACAATCGTTTCCTTTTTTTGTTTTGTCAATGCTCAGCACAATTTCTGGCATATTGAAGGTGATTAATAAATGTTTATTGATTGACTGCCAAGCTGAAGTCACCTTGCTGGTAAAAGCTTGGACTAGAATTTCTAATTTTTTGTCTGATGATCATTGGCTTGCATTTTCAGCATCACAAAAGTCTGAAAGTCTTTGCCTGTCTTCACCTGTGTCTCTCAGTATAGGATGCCTGAAGGTGACTATGAGGGGAGTATAGTACACTACTGGTCAGAATATTAGTTAATGAATAACCTTCTACTAGATTTCAAAGGACATGAGCTTAATGTCCCTTATGTATTTTATAGTGCTGACCATTTTGATCTTTCTCCTTCAAAACTTCCAACTCCTGCTCCCTATACATTAATAGTAAATGTATCATCAGGATAATTTTATATACCTAAATTGGAAAAAGAAAATGTGTGGACTTGAAAGAGGGGGGAAGTGATGAGATGTCTTTAATTCACCTTAGTAGCTTATTTTATTTAGTGTGCAAAAAGTCTTCTATATCAAGAAGGATCAATCACATCACTGATTTTCTTAATTGCACTTTACTCTTGAGTGCAATTAAGAAAATCAGTGCCATGATGTGCACAGCTTCTATGCTAAAGTTTTATTAAGAGCTATAGAGAAAGTGTTACTTTACTATGGTGGGCTCAAGGCTACAGAGCATTCGCCTAGGTTTTAAATGTATAAACACTGATTTGGGGACTTACTTAATGACAATTTGAGTCCCCGAGTTTGAATATCAAAAATCCACAAAAGCAGGTTTCACTCTCTCATTGCCTAACTCTAAGCTTTGGGCATATTAAATGAGTGTTTTTTTTTTTTTTTTGAGTGAATGAATGAATTTAAAGTTTCAAACATTATAAGAAAGGAGATGACCATGGATTGCCAATGGTAGCCTTTTTGCATGGCCAAAATTTCAAGGTAGAAAGTGATTTCTTTTAAAGCATCATTTTCAAGAAATTGAATCACATATTCTTGTATGGTTTCTATGAGACATACACTTCCTATGTTATTTAATATTTTAAAGACTTATTATGAAAACTGACATATGTTGAGAAGCAGAGTGTTTTTATCCATAGTGAACTGGTCTCAGAATTAGGTGGACTTGGATTCAAATCCTCCTTCTGCAACATGCACGAAGTGAACTTGAGCAATTTCTTACCCTCTTCTTTCCCTGGGCAATTCTAAAACCATAAGTTGAAGTATATTGTGTGATCTTAATAAATTAAGATCTTAATATAGTGATGAAACTTAAAGGTCCAGATCAATTCTGAATCTCAAGATCACAATTTATGTGTCTTGATGCTAAAATTGGAAGAGGCAATAAAAATTCATGGCAGTTAAGGACTTGCACTTGCAAAAGCTGGGGAACTCAAGAAAACTTATTTAAGGTTAGGAATTCTCTTTTTCTTTGTGGGCAAATATTTCTCATTGTGTCTCTTTTTTAAATATCTAGGTTCTCATCAGGATTTGGCTATCCAAATATATTCCTTTTCCCTTCTTGTCATATGTTGAATATTGTTGGGCAAGTCCAGCTAAGGTGATAGGCTTTTGTGTGTGGTAAGGACTTTCTAAAATCTGTAAAATTATTTTTTAAAAATTTTCAATATTTAAAAATTAAATTTTTTCAATATTTTCTAAATATATGTAAAGATAATTTTCAGTGTTCACTTTTGTAAAACTTTATCTTACATTTGTCAACATTTTTCCCTCCCTCTGTTATCTCCCCTCTAGCCAAGAAATAATCTGGGTTAGATTAAATATACACAATTCTCTTATATATTTGTCACATATTCCACTGTAAAACCTGAAGACATTTGCTGAGAGCTTTGACTTTTCCTCATCTTTCTTCTTTTAGATACCTCTAAAACCATCTCTGATTTCATCCCTGCCTTCCATGAAGAGATAGTCTTTCTCCTTGCCTAGGCAAACCTCTCTCCACACACAAATGTTCCATTCCACTTAAACTTTTCTAGAAGATTGGCCTTTCTAAAATCCCTGTTCTCTCATTTATCTTTAAACTTGTCTTTTTTACTGGCTGCATCCCTGCTGTTTATAAATATGCTCATGTCTCTTCCATCCTCAAAAACTGTTACTTGCTCTATCCATCTCCATTAGCCACATAAAATAAGTAACTCTAGTTCTTATCCTCTCACTTTCTTTTATAGTCTGTCTGACTTCCATTGTCACTATTAATCTGAAACTATTTTCTCAAGGTTACCAGTGATCTTTTAATTGTCACCTCTAATGACTTCTTCAGTCCTTATTTTTCCTGATCTCTCCAGAATCTTTAGCACTATATCCCTATAACCTTTTTTCTTCAGAATTCCCTTCTCTTTAGCTTTTTGTTAAACCACTTTGTCATGGCTCTTCTTCTAGGTATTTGACTCCTGCTTCTCAGTCTTTGAAAATCAGTTATTGGATCTTCATACTTGCCAACTGTGGATTCCCTACAGAACTCTGTCTTGGCCTACTTTCCCTTTTCCCACTAATATTATTTGGTGATTTCATCAACTTTTATAGATTGTTATCATACCCACACTGATGATTCTCAAATCTACTTATCAAAGTATAATCTCTCTGCTGGCTGCTGATCTTGCTTCTTCAGTTGCCTATGAAACATCTTGAATTGGATGTTTCAAAAACATTAAACAAAATATGTCAAAAATTAAAATTATTCACTCTATACCAACATTCTACATTTTTTAACTTCTCTATTACTGTCAATAGTTCCTCTATGGTCCCATTCATTTAAATACCATCCTCTGTTCTCTTCCCATATCCAATCTGTTTGCAAGTCCTTTCAATTTTACTCTGATGATGTCTCTCATACATGTTGCCTTCTCCCCCTAATATTGCCATCCTCCTGCTTTAGACCCATATTATTTTATTATTGCGTCATCTGAACTATTGCATTAGTCTTTTGCCTCAGGTCTCCCCCCACTTCAGTCTTCTACTTAGCTTTTAAAATTATCTTCCTACAATATTGGTCTGAACAGGTTACTCTAAACTAAATAAGGTCTAGTGACTTCCCATTATCTTCAAAATCAAATAAATATAAAATCCTTCATTAAGTATTCAAAATCCTTCATTGCTTGACCCCCCCCCTTTACCTTTCCATTCTTCTTATACCTTAGATTCTGATATTCAGTGACATTGGTCACCTTGCTCTTTCTTCAACAAGATGCTCCAATAACCAAATGCAGGTTTTTCCACTGGCTGAATTCTCTTTAACTTCAGGTCTTTCTCCTGGCTTTCTTCAAGTCTCAGCTCAAATCCTACTACCTACAGGAAGCTTTTTAAAATCCTTTTAAATTTTTGTAATTTCTCTCTGTTGTTTACCTCCAATTTATTCTGTGCATTATTTATTTGTATGTAGTTGTTTGCATTTTGTCTCCTCATTAGAGCTCTTTGAGTTCCTTGAAAACTGGGGCTATCTTTTGCTTTTCTTTATATCCACAGTGCTTACAATACATGGATTCTAGTAGGTACTTAATAAATGTTTATTGATTGAATTCTTTTTACAGATGAGGAAAGTGAGACCCTGAGAAAGAAGTTAAGACATTTTCTCAAAATCACACAAGCAATCAATAATATAGCAAGGGTATGAAACTAGGTCCTCCCACAATATATTCTCTAAAATTTTACTCCTTCCCTAAATTGCTTTATCCCATTTTCCTAAATGTCTATTCCAAACTTTATCTTCTTTCTAATGTTTATTCCATTATGTGACACTGTTGATATCCTCCAACCATTTAGGCCCTAGCATTATTTATAGTTAGTGTTGGAATGAGCCTAATAGGTATTCTGAATCTTGACTAATTGAACTATGATACTGATCAAGGAATCACAGAATTTTGTAGTTGAAAAGAATTTCAAAAATGATTAAATTTGACCCACACTTGGAAAAGATTCCAAGCAGCAATATAAAAATCCAACTGTTTGTGTAGATTTTGCTCGAAGAACTGCAATGAAAGGGAGGGAAATCTCAACTTTTATACTCTAAGTTTTCCAAAAACTGTGTAAAAATGGTTCAATAATGTCCTTAAGGTTCTAGATTATTGTCTCCATGTTAATTAAGGTTTTAATCATAATAACAAAGATTTGAGAGAACCATTCTAGTGAAAATCAAATGTGAGAAGCTTAAGAAAAATCTCCCTTGAAAAGTGGATCTATGTGTCTTGTGATTGACTTTAGTAAAGTTGGGAATATGAAACTAATAAGCTCATAATGCTCCTGATGTTTTTTCTTTCCATCTTTACCTTCTTTTAGAGTTGAATGAATTAGTTTTGTTAATTAATTAATTAGATAAACATTTATTAAAACCTTCGTGGATTCCAGGCAATGTGCTAGGGAGTGGGATGTACAAAGATAAAAATGAACCCCTGACTCTGCCAAGATTAACACAAGGGCTTCCACCTACAAAAAAATAAAAAAATTTAAAAAGATCTTTTATGATTTTTCTTTGTTGATAGTGATATTTTTCCCTTGAAGGTACTTTTTATGTTTTACTTTTGTTTTTGTATGTATCTTCAGATTTATATATAGTATATTTATTTATTTATTTTTAATATTAAATATTTATACTATATATTTAAATAGTATGTTATTTTATATATTATTTATATATTTATATACTATGTGATATTATATTATGTATTTATATGTAGCATAATTTCTTTCCTAAAATAGGTGTTTGATAAATGCTTATTGAGTTGAATTGATGAAAAACAAAGGTCATATTTAGTGTCTTTGACAACACAATGTGGAAAACTCTTTAAGCAAATTTAGGGTATCTACTGCTCTCTAGCATATGAGGTCTAGGCAACTATAAATTTATTTTGATTTCAGGCTTATTTATATAACCACTCTGTCCCAAAGCCCATTGGTATGGAAATTTTTCCTTATTGGTGGAAATGAAGACCCTATCTAGCATGAGGAGTGGGATAGAATTCCTGAGAAGTGAGATCTTCAACCTTCAACAGCTTTTCTTTGGAGTTCTCTAGGATTGACCTCTTTTTGGAGGCTCTTCAAGTAGGAATTCACTTTCAGAATTCTTTAAGCTTTGTGTCTTCAGTGTCAAGTTCCTTCTGACTTCCAACTTTATAAAAGATGGAAGAGATGTGCCATTGTTATTGAGACAATGTTACTGGACATGACTTTGCTTATGTGCACCTGTGAAACTAGAATTGCTCTAGGATTGTGAAAAGTGCAATAGAGAATTGTGAGAAACTAGAATTGGTCTAGAATTGTGATAAATGTAACTAGAATTGTGACAACCTACCTCACTGATATTTAATTGTTAACTAGAATTGTGATGTTTTACCTTGTTGACTTCCCACCTCAGTGTTGACATCCTACCTCATTGGCATCCAACCTCTTTGGCTTATTACCTCCTTGAGTATGACTTTAATGATTGGGTTGAACACTTGGGCCACTGTTGAGCCTAGTTCACATTGTCATACTTCTGTTTACTGATCTGCTGCTTTGTACCTCCTTGGGCATAACACTCTGTCATCTCATGGATCAAGTGAACTCTAGCTGGTGCTAAAAGTTTAGATTGATGAGATGTGCGGTTCCCGCAAAACAAGAGAAGGAAATTGTAAGGGCCAATGGGTGGACACAGTGCAACGGGAGATTTTAGTCCCCCAGGAAGTAATTTCTGTGGATATTAGGACTGCCTTGTAGGTGGGATCTTGGCCACATTGAGATAGTTTCGTAATGGGTGACTCTCTTGCTGATTGGCTGTGTGTGTGACCTCACAGGCCCTTTATAAGCCCACTACAGACAGCAGTCGCTCTCTTTAACCTGGCGCTCTTTAACCTAGCTCCCTAACCTGGGTGGCTAAGCCGAGATGGATAGCTGAAAGAGGTAAGGAGTTTGGTAGTGAATACATGGGTCTTCTGACCAGGTGTTCACTTGGGAACCAACAAGTCAGGGCATCAGTCAGGGCATTATGTGAGTAGGTATAATAAAAGCTTTTAAGATTACACGTGGCTGTTCTTGAGTGCGCTACCAGTTATTAAAGTATAGATTCAAGAAATCATTGTCATCAGAGACCTTTGAAGGCCTCAGAGGAGGCGAGCCGGAGTGAGTTGACACTGCAAAGGTCAATGGTCAAAGGTACTCTGTTGGGCCTAGGACAGACTGGTAAGTGTAACTGCCAGGAGGGCATGTTACATTAATCCACTGTAGGTTGCCAAAAGAAAATTTTGGGAAGACATGACAGAAGGTGGAAGTCTCCATTATGTCCTTAACTCTAGCTTGATGCACTTAAGACTGTAGGGAATTTCCTCTTTTTTTTTTATTTACAAAACACATTCATGGGTAATTTTTCAACATTGACCGTTGTAAAACCTTCTGTTCCAACTTTTCCCCTCCTTCCCCTCACCCTTTCCCCCAGATGGCAGGTAGTCCAACACATGTTAAATATGTTAAAGCATATGTTAAATACAGTATATGTACACATATTTATACAGTTATCTTGTTGCACGAGAAAGATTAGATCTAGAAAGAAGGTAAAAAAAACCTGAGAAGGAAAACAAAAATGCAAGCAAACAATAACAGAAAGAGTGGAAATGCTTGTGGTCCACACTCATTTCCCAGAGTTCTATCTCTGGGTGTAGTTGATTCTCTTCATTACTGAACAATAGGAACTGGCTTAGATTATCTCATTGTTGAAGAGAGCCAAGTCCATTGGAATTGATCATCATATGGTATTGTTGTTGAAGTGTATAATGATCTCCTGGTTCTGCTCATTTCATTCAGCATCAGTTTATGTAAGTCTCTCCAGACCTCTCTGAAATCATCCTGCTGGGCATTTCTTACAGAACAATAATAAGGAATTTCCTCTTGCATGAAATCCAGGACTCTCTCTCGTTTGAGCTGAGTTATGTTGCTCCCAGTGGAAAAGCTCTTTCACTATGTATGGTCTGGTATATATGTATTCTCCTATGTATACCTTTTCTAATTTTTAAATGCCTATGGATGAGTTTCTTTGCTATTTTTTATGTTTCCATTGTGGAACTGGTATTAGGTGAGGAGGGTATCAATCTTTGGATATAGAACTTGGGTTCCTCCTGTCCCTCCAAAATGACAATGTGGTAAGAAGCTAGATGAAACTCTCTTATATCCTCAGATTAACAATATTTTAAAAATCATATAGATATACTTCTAGCCAATATTCCATCTTTCCTTCTGGGTTCAATTTAGGTTAGTCTCCTGGTTTATGTTTGATACTGAAAGGAAGTAAAACAGTAACATTCAATAGTTAACAAAGGAGAATTTCCTTATCCTTATCTAACTAAAGACATGAAACAGATTCTTCCTCTGCCTTTATTATCATCTCTGAGCCTTGATTTTCTCATAAATATAAAGGGCATAAC
This sequence comes from Sminthopsis crassicaudata, assembly GCF_048593235.1. Lineage (NCBI taxonomy): Eukaryota > Metazoa > Chordata > Mammalia > Dasyuromorphia > Dasyuridae > Sminthopsis > Sminthopsis crassicaudata. The sequence goes on from NC_133619.1 coordinate 157,102,070, forward strand.
AACTTAGCTAATATGGTTGTAGGGATCAAGTGAAATCATGTATGTAAGATGATGTACAAATATTAAGATGGTATATATTTTTGTCCTTATTAAAATACATTTTATTCAGATTTGAAAATCTCCATAAGATCTAGCCTTTATAAAAAATGTTGAACATATATTTAAGGGATAAGGTAGAATGGAATCTTCCCTGTTTTCCTTGGTTCAGAAACTTACAGTCCTAGTATGGAAATTCTCTTCACTGATACAGATCACATAGTGAGTATTAAATTCCTCAAAGTATCTCATTTTATTGAGTTCAATCCCTAGCTTAGAGTTTTTCTTTTCATGCCAATTTTAACTGTTGTTTCAGGCACTTCAATTTAGCCACATATAGGGATGGACACATCAGTGATCTTGCCATTTGTCTAACAAGTGTTCAATTTCTTTCACAAAGAACTTTGAACTCTCTTTTTGTTTTTCTGATCTTCTACCTAATCATTCTCCCTGTCTCTGTGACTCTTCTCTCTCATTATATCCTCCAATTCCTCTTCCCTTCACAACTTGCCTAAGGCATTACACTTCTTTGACTTACCTTCTCTCAACCCTCTATTAACCAGTTCAATTGCAGTGTTCAATACTCTTAAATCTCTTGATGTTCTTATTGCTGAATGTCTTTGGATAAACATAAGTCTTGGAATACTATTAACATCTGTTCCCTCTACTCTGATTCACGTGCTACTGAAGGAAGCTGAAGGAAGTCAGCAGGTGGAAGTCATGCTGTCTATGAAAATGAGAAAATTGAGGGAAAGTGATTTGCCAATAAGTAATAAAGCCAGAATTGAAAATAAAATTTCCAGATTCCAAATCATTTATAGTCTGACATCTTTTGTATCTGGGGATCTTCTCTATTGAAGGATAGTCTTCTAGTCTGTTAACCAGAGGATTTTGGGATCCAATAAGCCAGGTAACACAATAGATAGAGTGCTGGAACAGTCAGGAAAACTTATCTTGAGTTTAAATTTGGTCTCAGATAATTACAAGCTCTGTGTGACTTGGGGCAAATCACTTAATCCTGTTTGCTTGTTTCTTCATATATGATCTGGAGAAGGAAATTGCAAACCATTTCTCTATCTTTGTCAAGAAAATCTCAGATGGGTTCATGAAGAGTTGGACATGACTGAACAACTGAAAAGCTAAAGATGCCTCATTAGAACACCTCTAGACTCTAAAGCAGTGGTCCTCAAACTTTTTAAATAGAGGGCCAGTTCACTATCCCTCAGACTGTGGGAGGGCCAGACTATAGTAAAAACAAAAAACTCACACTGTCTCCACCCCTCAGCCCATTTGCCATAACCTGGCGGACCACATAAACGTCCGCAACCCACAGCATCTGGCCCTGCTCTAAAGGATCAGAGTTCCTTTAAGAAACATAAGGATAAAGTTGGGTGATGGAGATTTGCTAAGAGCTTTTCTATTAAATTCTTGCATTTTCCAAGAAAACACCATCAGAATAACACTCTTTTTGGCTTCTGACCTTATCACAGACTTAACTCTAGCCTGCTTGGTAAAGGTTTTAATTTAATTTTATTCTTTTCAAATTTCCAATCTACTATGACCCAGAACAGCTTACATAAATACTTGCCTGATTTTATGTGTGTTTATTCATGTTTTCTGATTAAGATTGGTCTGTCCATGACTGAAATTTTTTGTTTTTTATGTCTTGGCTCTATGATAACTTGATCCAGTTTGATCTGGGATCTTACTTCTATCCCACAGCAACTTTTCCTCTACAATCTCTCTCTTTTACTCTTTTATCTTCAGAGTCCCAAGGTCAAACAGCTAGCGAGTCATGTCTAATCTCACATTTTGTACTCTCCTTCCCATAATTTGTGTTCAAATTAATATCTTTTACTCCACTGATAATCTTGCCTATTTCTGTCTATGTCATTTCTTTCCTTTTTTTGCAGGTGAGGAAACGAGGTAAACAATGTGTTCAGGGTCACTAAGTGAGTAAGCTTCAGAAGCTAGAGAATTAAGGAAGATGAGTCTTCCTGATTCCAGAGTTAACTCTGTGCTACCTACTTGCCACCAAAGGGAATATAGATTTCAGGAATATAGACTATTGTATTCTGAATCTGGTATATTTGCATCTAGTCTCACAATTTAGGAAAGACTTTCTTTAGCCAAACAGAGCCTGAAGAAGGGCAATCAGAATGACATAAAGCCTCAATTCCATGCCAAATTAGGATTTGTTGAAAGAACTGGCAATGATTATGCTGGAGAAGGGGCATGATAGTTGCCTTAAAATATTTGGAAGACTGTCATGTAGAAGTATTTTTGGATTTGTTCTCTTAGGATAAAGAAAGGAGAAGTGAGAACAATGTGTAGAAAGTGGGAGAGAGGTAGACAAGTTTGAGGAAGGCAAAATTTCCTTAGAATCATAGCCATCAAAAAGTTCCTCAAGAGGTCTTCAACCCAATTTTGCCTTTTTGGCAACTGGTTAGATTGATTATATAGCTGCTGAGAGCTTGTTCAACAGTGAAATTTTGGGATCTGGTGTTTCACTTCAAGGCAGGTGATAAGTATGGTAAAGTGGGTCAAAAGCACATTCAATGTTTACTTGTATTTATATTTTTAGTACCTAGTAAACTGCCTTGTATACAGTAAGAACTTAATAAAAGCTCTATTTCTTTTTCCATCTTTCTCTGTTAAGGTATGGGAAGACTTAAGGCGTGAAAGGCTTTCATGTTTAAAAGAGATTAGACATTCTATATTGCTTCAGTCTGGGAGGTAAAATCCATATAGGAAAGTCACAAAGAGGCATATTTTGGTCTATTATAATAAAGAACTTTTTGACAATGGTGTTGCTCTATGAGATACTTTACTGGCCACATATAAGAAGAGGCTGAATAAACACAAGGGGTATTGTAGAAAAAAATTGTACATTGGATGGGAGGTTGAACTGGATGATCTCCAGTTTTGATGTCCTATCTATGGCATTCAACCTTGGTCAAATTGATCAGTACAGGTGAACTGAAATTAAGTTAATGTCACACTCAATTATATATTTATCACATCAAATATTAAGAAATATGACTTGCATTTTCTATTTTTGGGGAGTCATATTTTATCAACAGTTGAGGAAGGGAGGGAGAGTTTTCTCCATAGTGCTATTCCTCACTTTCTATTGCTTTTCTTGGGTACTTTCATCAACCTTTCTGAGCCTCAGTTTCCCCAACTGTAAAATAAATGTTTTCTGGGCTCATCCCAGTTCTAAATCTATGATCTTATGAACTTACTTGATCCTTAAAGTCTCTCAGTTCTAACTGTACCCTAGACTTGGTAGTGACAGGAAGAGGGACAATTGACTTAATCCTTTCCTCTCTCCCTTTTTCTTGGCTCATTAGGTTTTCAGATAGAATTAAGTTGGATGAGGTTGCTAACACCTTGGGAGATAGGAATAGGATTCAAAGTAGCCTTGACAAATTAGAGAAATGGTCTATTAAACTCAGAGGAAGTGCAAGAGACCATGACTGAACACAAATACAAGATAGGGAAAGATTGTCTAGATAGAATTATGGAAGGAAAATGTACAGTCAAGTAAGTCAAAGTGGACTACAAGGTGAGAATGAGTCAGCTAGGCTGAAAAGTCATCAAAACAAATGAGATAAGAGGAAATATTAACAAGCATATCAGGACTGGAAATTTCTTTCTTTTTTTTTTTTCTTCTGTACTCTGAATTAGGACAGTATTCAATATATTAATTTATTGTTTTAGAATTTTGTTTTTTTATCAAATGCTGAACATAAAGGACAAAAATAATTTTAAAGATATGAAAAACATCTGATAAGGAAAAGTTATAGGATTGCTATTTTTAGATTGGTAAAAGGAAGGTTAAGGTGAGAAATAATTATCTTGAAGTCCTTTATAGTAATTAGAATCATTTGTTCTCCATTTCCACTGAGGATCATACAAAAGGAAATGAATTTAAATTGCAGTACAGAGAAGTGGATGTAAAATATTCCTTGACCAGAAATTGGAATAGATCACTAAGCAAAACTGTTACAATGAAGATCCTTTTAAGAAAGAAGGTCAACTCTATTTTTTCTAACATATTAGCTTTAACTTGGACAGAAACAAGGGACAGCTGAGCTTGTTAAGTTTTTCCAATTTTAGGATTATCTAATTGAAATTCTTGATTATTTCAGATATGCCAGAGTGTCAAGAACAAGAGCATAAGAGAAAGGAAATCAAAAAAGGGAGGTTTCAGGAAGTTATACTCTATGAATAAGTTTAATAATTATAAAAGGAAAAAGAGGGGAAGAATCTATAAATTATTGGAGGAAGTTAGAAAGAAGTTCAGGAGGAAGAAAGTGAAAGTTGAGAAAGAAATTTTATATTGTATCTAATTATAACTAAAGAGTTTGAACTTTAATATTTATAAAAATAACTACTTGAAATATTTGTCCTGGTTCTCTCAGTTTAACTGTTCAAAGAAATAATGCATATTTCAGGAATGGTTAGGAGAAAGAAGTAAGATTTTCTGTGAAAAGATAGGTATCTAGTTATGAAATAGGAAGAAACAAATGAAAGGACTTAGCCCAGTTTTAGCAAATATCTAACATGCTATGAAATCCATCTATGTTTAAGGTACAGAATGTCAGAATAATGACTAATTAGATTGGGAATTTGTCTCTGCAGTATATGCTTATCTTGGTGATAGATGGAAAATAATGGAGTTTCTATTCTGAGATACTTTCTCCCAGAAGCAATCTTGGCATTCCTGGGACTAGGTAAGCAAATGTTGAATCTATTTCATCCAGATTCCCCAATGTATAATGAGCTCACATTAAAAAAAAAAAAAAAAAAAAAAAAGGAAATTTCAGATTAAAATTTCTCAAATAAGAAGAGATGATACTAAAGCTAGAGATGAATTTCAGACTCATCATGAAGTTCTTGGACCTTTTGACCTTAATGAAACAAAGAAAAACCTTTAATTCTTGCCTGTGTCCTTATAGGCAAAGTAAAACAAAAAGTTGAGAAAATTATTTACAAAATGTAGGTCTTGAATTTTGTTATTGAGTTAAAAGTCTTAGACTACAACTTTGCCCAATTTGCTTTCTAAACTGTTCTTATCTGTTTTAATTTCTTAATTTTGCAGTCCAATTTTCTTGCATAAGCACAGAATATGTGGCATAGAACACCTTGATTTTTAATTTTCATTGAAAGTCAATGACCGAATTTTCAAAGATATAGGAGGCAAAATGAGAAGTAACTCTCTGGTGATTTTTTATCCATGTGGATAATTAATGATACACATATACAAGCATACACACAAACATATTTTTAGTTCAAGTTCATGATTTCATTAGTTCAAAGACTTCCTTATTTATAAACTCCCTCCTTTGGACATAAATAGACATCTCCTAAGTAAGTTATAATCTTAGTTGTTTATGAACTGAGAAATTAAGTGATTTAAATTTATCACACCATAGATGGAACTTGAAGCATGACTTCAAGACTGACCTGTATCCATTAAACTATACACCCAATCTAAATAGCTATTAAAGTCTAAGGATTCAACAAATTAATCTAAAACCAAAAAGCCTAGGCAAACAAAAATATATTCATGCGGCATCAACTATTTATAATATACTATTTTGTGACATGGGGATATTTGAAATGATAACAAAATAGTCCCTGACCTTGCTTGAGTATATTAGAGATAACAGAGGCCAGTGGAGAGAACACTGACCCTGTAGTCAGGAGGACCTGAGTTCAAATATGGCTTAAGACACTTTTTAGCTGCGTGATTCTGGGTAAGCTACTTAATTTTGAGTTACTAGGGAGAAAATATTCTCAGTACAAAGTACTGAATTTAAATCCCTGCTGCACTGGCTTTTAGTTATAAATCTTAATCTCTCTGAGCTTTAGTTTTCTCATTTTTAAAATAGGGAAAATAAGATTTATGCTGTATACTTCATAAGGTTTTTTTTGTGTAAAACTCACCTTGTAAACTGGAAAGTACAAATTCTAAGGCCAGTGTATCATCATGGTAGAGTCTGTGGAATAAGGAACCCAAATTTTTGGGTTCAAGTCTTCCTTTGACATATATGTAGCCCTGGACAAAGCCAGTTACTTCAAGCAACTATCTAAGATTATAAAGTGCAGAATTATTGTTCTGTACTTTATAATTCTTAATAGGTAGAGGATATCTCTTATTAAGAGTTTCTTAGATTGTTGAAACCCCAAATTTCAGACCATATTTAAACTAAGTGTATCCGCAAATAAAACAATATACCCCAAAACATCCTATTGGAGCATGCATTGATTAATAAAAAGTTTAAACTGGTTGATTTGGAAAAAATGAATTTGTGTTGTTAATAGAGATGTATGGTACAACTGCTTGACAGGACAGTTAAAATTTTAGTTATAACAAATATGATTTTTGGGGGGAGGGAGGAGGAAGAAGTCTGGATTTATGATTTCATCAATGTATGAACTCCTTTTCTGGAAACACCTACCTATGAAGGTCAGCAAAACTGCCTGGGAACTTAAATAAATTAAGGGTCTTTTTCAGGATCAACCAATCTTTGTGTCAAGAATGGGTCTTGAACACAGCACTTCCTACTTAACATTAACCTTCCAACTCTCTATACTATGCTGTTTCTCTACTCCCAGCTTCTTAAACTGTGGTTTGCGCCTTGTAACTAAAGGTGAGGGGTGTGAAACTGCTTTATCAGTAATTGTTTAATTCATATATTTATTTTATATGCCACATATACAAAGTCATGTAAAAATTTCTCAAGCAAAAAGGGGTCATAAATGGAAAAAGTTTAAGAAGCCCTGTTTAGCACAATTAATAACAAAATTTATTCTATGCTTTAGGTAAAAAGTGCAGAATGGGGGTACTTTGAACAAGGTTAAAATACACTAATAGACAACTTTAGAAAGGTCATCAAAAAAAGAAACTTAATATATTTTGGCCTCTAATTTCCTGCAATCTAATGTAGCATAGAGACATGGGGAGGCCTGAGAACAAAGTAATACACATCACAAAAGTTGTTTTTGTGTAAACCCTTGTCAATTGAGCTACATATTCATCATGGCCTCTTATATGAAGCTTTCCTTTCCAGTGAAATAAAATAATATTTTGTTTGCTTATTCATTCATTATGGAAAACACACCCACAAACACACATGTACACATACACACAGAATTCATTTCATATGCAGAACCCTAGTGTTATTCTAGTTCTTTACAAGGTTGAATGGCTGGTGGAAACTCCAGCTGTTTTTTTTTTTTTTTTTAAACCTGTCTTCATATCAGCATCAGATATGACTATATTATCTAAACCACAAGAGAATGAACTTTCTTTTGGCAAATCAATCAAGCAACCAATGGATCAATTGACAAGCATTTATAACACATCTACTATGCCCCCATCAATATTCTATCAACTTGCAATACAAAGACAAAAAACAAAATAGTCTCTACTCAGAAGCATCTTACAGGAAAAAGAAAAACTAGGGGACTTTGTTAATTAAATATTGGCTTTTGTTGTTCTCTAGTTCTGACCTTCATTGCTTACCTTTCTTGGCTCATAATTTCACTTTCTGCTTTCAATCCTGATTCTCATTTTTTAACTAGTTTAACTTCCAACTACTGTTGGAAGCTTGTTTCTTTATTCATTCTACACTTTTTTTTGTCATACCAATTTTGGCTTCTGATCCTGCTTTCTTGCTTCCAGCCTTGTTATAGGGTCCTAGGTCCTGTCATTCTATTTTCTCATATCTAATACTCATCTTTGGGTTTTGAAAAGTAGTGACTAAATTTCCTCTTCCAGGTTTTTGTTTTTGTGTTTTTAAGTTAAACTGTCTCCTTTTTACTCATTCAGTCAACACTCATTTATTAATCACTTACTAAGTGCCAGGCATTATACATTTGCCCATTTCCTGTGCTGGGAGGCCTTCCAGACTACCCAGAAGCTCAGGCACAGAACTGACACATTAGTCTGATCCATTAAACAGGCCCATCATTTGTTTGGTAGGACAGAGAAGTTGTTTTGGATATGTGAGAATGTCTAATTCGACCCCTCAGTTGGATCACCAAGCTGAAAATGGCATTCACCCATGGGTATGTGCCTAATTGATTTTTTGAAACTGGAAACAAATTGACTTTGGATTGTGTCCTCTTTTCAAAAGGCAGACCCACTCCAGCTAGTGGGGTTTGCCAGACTTTAATCTCTTTTGGTGGCACATTGTAAATAAAAATTCCACAGCACACTTAAAACCTTGACAACCAAAATATGGTTGCTAATCCTAATATTAAAAACAAACAAGAAAGAAAGGACAACTAACAAAAAAAAAAAAAAATAAAAGAACCCAAATGCCTAGAAATAAAAAGATAATACTGGTAGCAAAATAAACCCCCAAATGGACTATGGACTCTCCTAATGCAAAAAGAAAAAGGAATAAAAGGAAAAAAGTTAAATAACAACTAAAACATTAGACATATTTTTCCCGTAGTGATAGTCTAAGCTTTCTTGGTTAATATTTTGGTACTGCCACCCTCCCCCCCCCAAAAAAAAGTTATCCCTTAATTGAGATGATTGAGATAGATATTTCGCTATCTAAATTCCATTCTTTTAACATAATTTAAATTTGTTTCCTGCTTCCCTTTATTTTTCATATTTCATGATACAGAAAGTTGGTAAAATCACAAGACTATAGCCGTAGAATTACAATGGACATCATAGGACAACTCCCCACTTTGCAGATGAGGAAAATGAGAAGTCAGAATTGGAATTTAAACCCATGTCTCCCGATTCTGTTCCTCTTTGTTAACACCTGTGTTAACAAAGTTAAAATAAGATGATAGAGATTGTCAGGAGAATAGAGAAATATTAAGTTAAAAACATTTATATTAACAAAAGTCATAAGAAATTCACTAAATGAGATCCTAGGGAACAGGAAGAGACAGTGAAGTTTGTATACTTTTGAATAAAATTACTTCCTATGCAAATTCAGAATCGACCATAGGTGAAATCAGAATTAAAAATTGGAATCAGAGATTACTCCCAAATATTTTGCTTACTTATTAGTCACTAAGTCTTCCCCTCGCCTCTCTCTTTTTACTTAAAGTCAGTAAATGAAAGCTTTTCAAGCACTGGTGGGTCCCATCTAATCCTGGGTGACTGTGATTTGTATATGATCTTGGGATCTCCGGTCATCAAAGGGGATATAGAAAGGGACTTTTCAGCAATAGCAGTGAAATAATGGTTTAAATTATTATCAGATAAAACCACATGCAACACCAGTTTCAAAATATTTTCTCTTTTTAAAGGAGTTCTATGGAGGAAGCAGGCTGTATAAATCCCCCCACGTAAATAATAGTAAATGTTCTCGGATGTATATGTATCATGGAAGGATTGACTTGGCATGTTGGCACTTAGCAAACGAGAAATGTCAAAGCAAATAAACTGCTTAATCCATATTGGATCATGACAAATTGATTTGGAAATCCTGTTTTCTCCTATCAGGTGTTGCTCCTGAGATGAATTGTTCCATGTTTTTAATGCAGGCTTTGAGGTCTTTGAGTCATGTTATTGAGACTAGAAAGGCAATTTAGCAGTCCTGGAGGATATCTGACAAAATGCTTTTAAAAATATATATATATTTTTATCACCCTTTTCCAGAATTGTTGTTTTATGTAAACTCAACGCAAAATCATGTATGCATCAACTTTTTATGCCAGCAAAAATACTTCATTTAAACATCTTCAACCTTTTCCATCAATTTCCTTCCCCCATTTTTTATCATTTCATTTTATATAACCATAAAGACATTCTGTGCTTTAAAATTATGCAGCACCTTAATGCTCATAGTAGCTATCATTATTCAATTAGAACTGAGAAGACTTTATACAAATTATGGTGTTTAAAGCTAACTTCAGTGAGAAGCTATTTTTTTTCTTTTTTTTTAGGAAATTAAAATGTTTAGTTAATATTTGTGTTTCCTCCATAAACTTATTTTTTCATACACCTTAATTTCTTTCCTCCACTTAATTATGGGAGAGTCATTTCCTGAAATGAAGGCCTAAAAAGATCCCTTTATCCTTCTATCTTGTGGGTACAAAAACCTTAAAAAAAAAAAAAAAACCAACCCATTTGGATTTAAATTTTCTTTGCCATCCAGAGAAATTCAGGCTGTCAAAAAATATTTGGAAGGAGTTACTTTTTCTGAGGCATTTCTTGCAGTTTTTCCACAGCTGTGTTGTCACTTAAAAAACACATACATCAGTTCACTAAATCAAAGGGAAGTGAGCTGTGGTAGGCAGTGTCAGATCAATAGGTATGCTAAGCTATTGACTGAAGATACTTGGATGCATTTTCTTCAACTAATCTGAACAAATTTTGATATCAGTACTAAAACTGTATTTACATGGCAAAAAAGGACCCAATCCAGACCTACCCCTAGCTCCACTACCATATTAGCCTAAAATCTGCCAATTATGTTGAAATAGGGATAATAAAATCTATAGACCTGAGATAGGTTTAATATTCTTTGGCAAGAGTAAGTCACTATTGGAAAGGTCTAGAACAGGTCTTACTCTGAGGTCTTTAAATTAAAAAAAAAAATTATAACTATGTTTCAGTATAATATATTTCCTTTATAATACTATGTATTATATTTTATTTGTTAAAAACATTTTGAGAAGGGGATCTATCAGATTGCTCAAGTTAAGCAATCCTGGCCTAGAATGTATTCATCTCCAGCAAAGAAGGATGCTACAATAAAATAGCCTCTCTTCTTTATTCACTCTGTATTTCAAGTCTTCTTTGTTGTATGTCTCTCTGGTTCTGAACTTTCTTTCTTCTTTATCCATCCCATCTGACACTGACAGATTCATCTTGTTCAGAAACTTCTTTCATCATATCTTTCTTCTGCTTTAGACATTATGATAGTTTTAAATGGTCTAAAATCAAGTTCAAACTCAGACTAATTTCTAAGGCATGTTATTAACTGCTCTTCTTCTATCTATTGAAACTTAATTGCCACTATTACCCAAATATATCTTTATGATTCTTAATGTCTGCCCTATAGCATGCTCACTCCTACTAATCAAATCGACTGTGAATAGATGATGGTTATGGAAACCAATCTGTTTTTAGCAAGTTACAGAGAAGTAGTGCTTATTAGGAGACCAGAACCTGGCCTGGAGGACTGTGAAAGAATCAAAAGATGAAATGTAAACATTTTTTGGAGTTAATAGTTTAATAGTGGTTGTTAGAAATTAAAATTCTTGGAGTTGTTAGTGTTCTATGGAGGAGAGGTAAAGAAGAAGGAGGAGGAGGAGGAGAAGAAGAAGAGGAAGAAGAGGAAGAAGGAAGAAGGAAGAAGAGAAGGAGGGGGAGGAGAAAGAGGAGAGAGAGACAGACTCAGACAAAGACATAGAGACAAAAAGAGAAACAGAGAAACACACACAAAGAGAGGAAGGAGAAACAGAGACATACAGACAGAGAGAAAAGGAGAGAGGGAAAGGGAGGGAGGAGACAGAGAAAGACAAAGATAGAAAGACGGATAAAATGATTCTTAATTCTCAGTAGTATGTAATAAATGAAAGAATTTTGTGGGCTCTTAGAGGGTGGTGGTAGTAAATGTGAGTAGCTTGTGAATGTGTCAGGTTATGGATCTCTGTCAAGTTTTTAAGTGAACCTCAGAGTGGCTCTCTGGAGGGTTTTAGGGGAGAATGAAGATAAGAATATTGTATGGAAGTGTATGACTGAAATCTGTGAAACTATTCAGTGAAATTAAATACATGCTCGATCCAATTGCCCTCTGCACAGACTAAATGAAACAAAGCATTGAACTATGATTAAAATGTTTAGCATTATTAATAAATAATGCATCTTTCTTGATTTTTTCTTTAAGATATATTAATACTTTAAAAAATGCAATCATTTGTGATTGCTTCTTCATAATAAAAATAAACAGTAAAGCAATATGAGATCATACGCATATTGCTTCCCACATCTCTCCTTAAGGTAGGAAGCTATGTTTTCCATCTGCCTCTTTTACTGGTGAATAAAATTGATTAGTCATTAATTGTTTCAAATATGTACGAATTTATTGGCCAGTTTTGAGACAGCTATATAGCACAGTGGATAAAGTGTCCAACTTGTAATCAAGAATACCTGAGGTCAAATCCTGCCTCCAACATTTACTAGCTGTTTGTCCCTAGACATGACAATTACTTTTTATCTGACTTATTTTCCTCATCTATAAAACAGGGATGATAATAGCACCTACTTATAGGAATCAAATGAAATAATATTTGTAAAGTGCTTTGCAGGCCTTAACATGTAATATACATGATAGATATTAAGAAAACAGAAACAAGAACAAAAACTCAGAGATATTTAAGGAACAGAACATGTAAGTATCAAGGACAAAGCAAGACAAATTAAGAGAAAAAAATTCCACTGAGTCTTAATCATTAGAGTGAGAAACATACAACTGGGTCTTGCTATTAGATCAATGAACCTTGGGGTTAGGCTGTGTTCAGGTAATAACCAGAAGAGGAAAAAAAAATCAATTATGACCTCTGAGATAACCTGCCCTCAGACTTGGTACAACCAGGTCATGTCAAGCTCTTCCTAGTCTATTAGTAGGGATACTTGAGTACTTTATCACACCTAATTCATTGAAACTTAAATGATACAGATAAGAATCATGGATTTATAGATATTAGAGACTAATTATCGTTTCCATCTGGTTTGTGCATCTTCATCCAAAGAACTAGCCAGGAACCCATAAATGTCCAGTCCCCATCTGGGACTTGGAACAGATTGCAATAGGCCCAATAGCTGATAGCCATAAAAATGTAATTTGAAGATGGTTTACCCAAGAGAAAAAAGAATCGATGAAATTTATAGAAGGCCTCATTGTCTGGTGACATTCTGTCACCAAATAAATTAATGGCTGCCTTCATTTAGGATGTTTATACAAAGACTTGGGTGTCAAGGAGATGAGTAAGGAGATTCATTCCTCTTTGTCTTTTCTCACATTACTCAGTTCTCTGAAATTGTGTGCTCATTGTGTTGATCCAGATTCTTATCTTTTCAAATTGTTCACTTTTATAGGGCTGTTATCATTGATATTGTTCTTGTTCTGTTTATTTCACTTTTAATAGACATGAAACTTCCCAGGTTTCACTGTGATAGTTTAGGTCTATCCCACTTCCTCAATTAATTTTTTTAGTTCTTTTCAGGTATGGCAGATATTTTCTTTTGTAACAGATAATAGTAGTTCAGTGCTCAGAAAATATCTGTTGATTATTGATTGATAAATCAATTTCTGCTAAACAGGGAATGTATAGAAGATACATAAATATGCTGAAGTGTAATCAGGTAAATGTAGGTAAGTTTTCTTTCTTTTTTTTTTTTAAACAATAGCTTTTTATTTTCAAAATACATACAAAAATAGTTTTCAGCATTCACCCTTGGAAAATCTTGTGTTTCAAATTTTTCTCCCTCCTTTCCCCTAGACTAGATTATTAGCTAATACTCCAATATGTGTTAAACATGTGAAATTATTCTATACATATTTTCCCATTTATCATTCTGCACAAGAAAAATCAGATCAAAAAAGGAAAAAAAAAAGAAAAGAAAAAAGCAAGCAAACAACAATAAAAGAGGCAAAAATATTATGTTGTGGTCCACATTCAGTCCCCATAGTCCACTTTCTGAATGCAGATGGCTCTCCACAAATCTACTGGAATTGGCCTGAATCACTAGAGAAAGGTTTCAAAGCTATGCCAGTTCAGATGCAAAGATTTTCTGTCATTTTAGAGTAGTAACACTGGACTATTATATTAGCTAGCAGAAGAAGTTCTATGTAGGTATTGGAAATTTGAGGGGAAGGGTTTTCTGAGGAAAGTTATAACCTCTGAGGAAAAAAGTAAAGGAAGAAAAAATGCTATTTCTAAACAGTTAAAGTTGGACAGTCAAGCTTTTTTAATGGTCCACATTGTTTTCTACACTATGTGCAGTTTATAATGGCTTTCTGCTTCCTTCTGTAAGCCTATTGATCTAGTTTCATGGAAATATCACAGCTTTATTTTGGGGCAAAGGAATTTGAATGAAAAAGGAAAAAAAATCTAACAAATATGCATAGTACAAAAAAAAATTCCAGTATTGTCCAGTCCAAAAAAGTATGGTCCCTATACATATTTAGCCTATCACACATCATTTGGGAGCTGGGTATAACAATTCATTATCTGTTGTCTGAAATTGTGTGCTCGTTGTGTTGATTCAGATTCTTATCTTTTCAAATTGTTCACTTTCATAATGCTATTATCATTGATATTGTTCTTGTTCTGCTTATTTCACTTTTAATAGACATGAAACTTCCCAGGTTTCGCTGAACCCATCCCTTACATCTTTTCTTGTGGCACAGTAATATTTCTTTACAACAATACAATAATTTGTTTAGTCATTCCTCAAATGATGGATAACTCCTTGGTTTCTAGTTTTTTTTCTCTAATACAAAAAAAATCTGCTGTAAATATTTTTTGTGTGTGAATATAGATCCTTTCCTTCTTTCTTTAATCTTTTTGGGTTTAGTTGTTTAGTAATGTTTGATTCTTTGTGACCCTATGGTCTATTGCACACCAGACCCTTCTATTTTCCACTAACTTGCAAAATGTATCCAAGCTCATGTTCATTGCTTCCACCAAGATTACCTATCTAATTCTTTCTTTGCCACCCCTTTTTCCTTTTCCTTTCTACATTTTCCTCCCCCAATATCCTATAAAAGAAAACTGGCCTATCGTTAAGGTTCTCAGCTTACTGTGGAAGCTAAAATTCTTTTTATTGGCAGATTTACACTTTACCAATAAATTGATCATGCTCAGAACTCTTGTGCCTCAGTTTACCATAATTTTAACTGTTATGTTATGTTTCCTTTTTGTAATATAGGACATCGTTGGATCAAAAGGTATGAAGTTAGTTACATTTTATGCATAGTTCCATATTGCTTTCTGGAATAGCTGTTGGATCAATCACAGCTCCACTAATCATTCATTATTTATCCTATTTCCCACTGTCCCTTCAAGAGCTATCATTTTTCTTGGTTGTTAACTTTGCCAATATTCTGGGTTTGAGATGGAACCTCAAAGTGAGCAGTCGATATCTTCATAAAGCCTTCTTTATTTGGTACTTGTGTTCACATAATTTCTGTATGTACTGTGGAAGGTAGATTTGTAATTATTTTACATATTCCTTAGTTATTTTGAATGAAATTTCTCTTCTATCCCCATTTTTTGGTTTTTGTATTGATTACCTATAATTCTAACTCTTGGTTTTAGACAAATGCAATTTAAGAAAGGTTCATCTGTCCTTTTTGGTTAACATAAATGTATATTGTCAAAATTTTTCATGCAAATTGTTATAATCATACTTTTGTATTATCTTTGTTATTAATATAGTCTGTAATACATATGATTTTCCCAATAATGAAAAATTTCATATTCCTAGTATGAATCCAAACTTACCATAGTGTTTGAGGGGCTGGTGGTTCAGTAGTTAGACTGTTGGACGTGGAGTGAGTAAGATCTGAATCCATATCTAATCTGAGATAACTTAGTAAATATCTGATTCTGGGCAAGTCATTTAACTTCTGTGTGCCTCAGTTTACTCAACTGTAAAATGTAGATAATGGCATTTTCCTTTCAGCATTGCTGTGAGGATCAAAAGAAATAATATTTGTAAAAGTGCTTAGCACAGTAGGCACTGTATAAATGCTTGTTTTTTCCCTCACCCCAAGTAATCTTTATCAAAATGTTGCTATAGTCTCTTTGTTAATATTTAATTCAATCTTTTATATTAATATTTATAAGGAATGTTGGCATATTGTTTTCTTTTCCTGATTAAATTTCTCCTTGGTTTAAATAATGGGATTATATGTGTCTCAGAATGGATTTGATAGTACCTTGTTTCTTTATTTTGTAAACAGAAAATATAACATTAGAGTTAAAAGTTCTTTGTTTGATAGATTCACTTGTAAATCCATCTGATATTTTTTTCTTTGAGAGTTCATTTGTGACTTGTTCAATTACTCCCTCCACCCCCACCCTGGGATTGAATTATTTAAGGTCTCCATTTCTGGAGTTATTTAATACAAGTATTTTATATTTTGATAAATATTCATCTATTTAATTTGAATTATAAGATCTGCTGTTTTATGCTTTGGCAAATGAACTAATATTTTGTTTCTTCATCTGCTGTGAATTGTCATTTTTAAACTTTTAATGATCATAATTTAATTTTCCTCTATTTTTATCATAACTTAATTAGTCATTTGTCCATTTTATTAGTTTAAAAAACATTGCTTTCCCAATTTTCAGAATTTCAACTTTTTATTAGATTGGGGTTTCTAAAATTAAATTTTTAGTTTTTAAAAACTAACAAGTTTTTTTTAAAAGTTATGCATGTCATTCATTTATTTCTTATTTTTCTCTTATTGATATAAATATATAAATGCATGAGGATATATAAATAGGTGTTGGTGTTTGTATATAAGTATATATTATTGATATAGATATATATATATACATATAAAATATATCCTGGATATTTAATACAAAGGCAGTTCTTATTGATCAATAATATATTTTGTTAAAGATTATAATATATTTATCTATATCTCTCTATGAATCTCTCTCTCTTTATCGGTATATGAAATATTCAGGGATGTGAATGGTATGAGGGCTTGCCAAGTCTTTTTCTAGGCTGTTCATCTACCCTTGATGTGCACTTGCTTCCCAACTCTCACCTGTAGCTCCAAGAAGCTGTAGCATGCATGAAACTGTCTTAGTAGATGGCTAAACCAGGTTAAGGGTCACTAAACAAATCTCAAACCTGTCAGTGCTTCCACCCCAAGAACATAAAGACTTCCTTTAGTAGAATTGGTAAATGAAAACATTTTGTTTCATCAGTTGTGAGAAGGCTAAAATAGGCACTATGAAGAGCTTAGAGCTTTGTCAGGCATGAAGATCCCAAAGTCATCCCTGCATCCTGGACCATCACTAGTCTTTGTTTTTGTCTGTCCACTGGACTTAGATAACACTGGAATAGACAGTGAAACTGATGATTTTGTGCAAATTTGCTTCACTTAAATCCAGTTCATGTGCTAGATAATATATCGCCCACAAAATGATGTCACTGCTCACTTTCAAGAAATGAAGGACAAACAACAACAATCTATAGGCAGCTCTAAGTAGGGTATACAGGACCAAGCTCCACCTCTATATTTCCCTCTATATTTCCTGATGTTCCAATATGGGTCCTTATCTTACTCCCATTTTTTTCTCTTCATAAGCAATCATGACTCTATTCTACTTTGTGGATCTAATGGGATAATGCAAGAAGGATGGTTTTACACTTCTTGGAAAGCCCTAAAAAATGCGCCCTCATGGTTTCTAATGGCAATAGCCTACTCTGAATCTGATTTTATACCTTGTTGAGGGTCCATTCAGGAGATCCTGATGGCCTCAGAACTTGTTTAGGTGAAATCAGATTTTTTAAAATCTAGTGTTCA
Organism: Sminthopsis crassicaudata; assembly: GCF_048593235.1. Taxonomy (NCBI): domain Eukaryota; kingdom Metazoa; phylum Chordata; class Mammalia; order Dasyuromorphia; family Dasyuridae; genus Sminthopsis; species Sminthopsis crassicaudata. Next base: position 157,119,652 of record NC_133619.1, read on the forward strand.
AACCTCTGGAATAGAGGGAAAAGACAGAGAGAAGGTCACATCTGGGTCAGGAAGCTTTATTTATGATTAAAGTAGATCCTGGAGGTACCATGAGGGATAAGAAAGCCCAACCATCTTCCCCTTCTTCTTCTCCAGTGGGCAACAATGTTTCCAACTACCCTCTCAAAGAAACATTAGGCTTTTAGTCATCTTCACAATACACTTGGACTGGTTAGAGAAGCTTATTGCTCTTCTCCTTTGCTTTTATTGATCATGACTTCATCTAGCACTCCTTTCAAGCTTTGATTAGGTGTTTTCAAAGTAGTCGAACTTGTTTAGGGCTTTCAACATTACTGTCTTAACTCTAAGTACTCCAACCTCCTAATTATACAGATGGGGAAATTAAAACTTGAGAAAGTTAAGTGAGTTTTCAAAGGTCCTACAAATCTTAAGTGGCAGAGCCATGATTTCAACTCGAATCCTATTACACATTTATTTTTTCTCTCCACTGCTCTACATTGCCTTCCAAAGAAAAGGGTAGACATTCTTTTCCTGTTTAGTCTCTGCCACTAGTGGAGGACAATTAAAAGTTTGGTTGTACAATTTTCATTATATCCCTTTCGAAATTAACCTTGAGTTGGTCTATTAAGTCTGAGGATCCTAGTTTAGTCTTGAAATATTCCTGCATTGTTTGAAAATGGATCTCCCAAAGTCATAAAATATTGATGCTTGGGTAAACAGGGGAGAACAAGCTACATGACCTCTTGCCCATAGTAAGGACTTATATTTGAACAGCTTCTCATGTGTTCCTTTCTGGATATTTACCTTTGACCTGCAAATGGGATGAGTGGTTATTCATTATAGTGCCTAGTCAGCTCATGTTTTATGATCTGAGACTACTAATAAATGTGGTGATTTTTACATTATAGACTTCATCTCCTAAGAATTATGCAGCTGCTGCCAATGTGAATGTAGACAATCCAACAAGCAGGCAGGAAACTGGCAACATTTTAAAATCAGTGGCAATCTGATCCAGACCAGAATCTGTTGCCTAATGTAAAACAGTTTGATGCAATCCCAACCAATTCTTTGAATCACCAAGTCTTATGACTCAAAATAATGATGTGTTTCTTTCTCTTAAATATTTGTATAAAATATGTGTATACATATTTATATAGAGGTAGTATGCAGCACTGGAAAAATACTGGGGTTGCAGACAGGAAACCTGTCTCCAAATGCAAACTCTAACATTTACTGTTGATGGGACCATGTAAAGAGTATTGTATTTAGACTCTGAAGTTCTTGACTCCAACTCCTTTCTATTACTTAATGACCTATTGGAATTTGCACAAATCACTTAATCTCTATAAACCTCATTTTCTTCATTTGTAAAAATAAGAAATTTAAATTGGATGGCTTCAGTGGAAGGCCAAGTCTGGTCAGGCCATGTTGGTATATCAAGTTTGAAATTAGGATGAAATAAGACACTAGTATATCTAAAAAATAATAACAGATGAGGACACTAGTATATCTAAAAAAATTATAACAGATGAGTCACTTATCCATAACACAAAGACATTCAGAGCAGGGAAGAGTTATTTAATCAAGTTATAGCCTTGATTCAACCAAGAAGAGTACTTCATTACTATTAGTCCTGGTGTCAATCTGTACTTAAGAGCCTGGAAGGGGGGGGGGTCTAGCTCCTTGTATACTGTTTATTTATTTTTTTGTGTGTGTGTCAGGATGCCAGAAAAATATTTCAAAGTCATAAGTTTTATTATTCTGAGATAATGAAATCTTTTTTAAAATTAATGTTACTTTTCACAATTGCATGTAAAAAGAAATTTTAACATTTTAAAATTGTTTCAAATTATCTCCTCTCATTCCCCTCTTCCCTCTCTGAGAAGTAAACAATTTGATATAGTTTATAAATCTGCAGTCATACAGAAATGTATTTCCATATTAGTCATGTAAAAAAAACACAGATAACCAAACAATTCATAAAAATAAAGAAAAATAACATGCTTTGATTTGCATTCAAACTTTCTAGAGTTGTATAGGACTTTTATTATGAGTTCTTTGGAATTGTCTTGGATCATTGTATACCTGTGAAAAGCTAAGTCATTCCCAGTTGATCATTGTACAGTCATGCTGTTCTCCTGGTTCTGCTTACTTTATTCTGCATTGATTCATGTAAGTCTTTCCAGGTTTTTCTGAAATCATTCTGCTTGTCATGTAAAGAAAAATTTTAATAGTATTTTTTTCCAATTACATGTAAAGATAGTTTTCAACATTCATCTTTATAAGATTTTAATTTCCATTTTCTCCCTCCTTCTTCTCCCTTCTCCCCAAGATAGCAAGCAATAATATATATGTACAATGGTGTTAAACATATTTCCACATTACTCAGATTGTGAGAGAAGAAAGAAACAGAACAGAAAGAAAAAAAATGAAAAAAAATACAGAAAGCAAATCATTGTACAATGTGTCTGTTACTATGTACAGAGTTATTCTGGTTATGTTCACTACAGAACTATTGACTACAAAAATTACCATTTGACAGTTATAGAAATGCTGATAACATCAAGGGGTCATATTCTTATTTTACCTTGTGCTCATTAAAATCATAATTGGAGTACTGTGTCAAAATTTGGATGTTGCATTTTAGCAGGAACAGTGGCAAACCAGTGGATGATAAAGATGATAAAGACTTTGGAAATCATATCACATGAGAAAATATTTGAAAGAACCAAAGATATTTAACTTGGATAAGACATGGTATAAGCCCCAGCTTTTAAAACTGTGGTCTGTGAACCCATATGGGGTCTCATAATTGCATATAAAACTCATAAAATTATGATTTCTTATCAGTAAATATTTGACTTGTATACCTATTTTATATACCTAGATATCTGGCACCACATAAAAATTTCTCAGGGGAAAAGGGATTGTAAGTAAGAAGCCCTAATATAGGTGATACTAAAATAGTATTTTAGAATTATAAGACCCTCATTTTACACACAGGAAAAACAAAGCCCAAAGCATTTAACTGACTTTGCAAGCACAGTTAGTTAATGGAAGAACTGTAATTCAAACCCCAACTCAGTATTCTGTCCCAATATACCACCCATTTCTGAGATATGTTAGCATAGTATGCTATACTGGTAAAAGAGAGTTAAACTTAGCATAGATACAAAATGTTTAACCAAGAGGAATAGATAATAAGTTATAGAGACACAGATTTTGGCAGTAAACAAGGAGGAACATTTTTGTAATTTGAGTTACGATCTTGAGTAATAGGGAGTGCCCTATCAAAGTAACTGTTCAGTTAAAGGTTAGTCAAGCATATGTCCGAATTGTATAGAAGTATTTCTTTTTTGGTTTAAAGTTGATGATCTCTAAAGATTCTTCCAATGCTAATTTACTATAATGCTGTAATGAATATATTTTATATCAATAATCCATATTAGTTTGTTTAGGTTCACTAATAATTTAGTCCACTCTTTGTAAATTTTTGAAAACACAGTTAATTCCCTTCACTAATTAGCTAGTAACTTCAGCTTGATATTATGAACATTGTGATTGTTTTTTCCACAATAAAATTAGACAAAATTATTTCTTTAGGATATAAATGAATTTGCATTTGATGAGAAATGACTGAGTTCAAATTCCAATGAAATCATCCTTAAATGAGTTCCATCTTAGTTTTAATTTTTCAATATTAACTGTGACCATTAAATATAGATCACCTCATCCTTCCATCTTTTAGTGCATGTTTCATAAACTAAACCTGATGTTTTGCCCATATGGGAGAATGTTCAAAATCCTGACATTAACTCATATTATTCACATTTGTCATTTGCCATTGGCTATGGGTAGTAATTTCACTGCAGAACATTGCTATAATTCAATCAGTAAATTATTAAAAGTTAAAGATGCTAATAATTTTAGAATATGCTCATCTGGATATATTTTGAAAAGAAACCTAGAAAATGCCAAATGGCAAAGATCACTGAAATATGTATAGAAAGTCCTGTTCCAGATTATATTCTTCATGCATAAATTTATTTGGACATATGGGCAAAGTCCACAGAGTCCATAGAGTTTTCTTTGATAGTGTTTTAGTCAGTCTCTCATTAACCCCAAATGGGTAAGTTCTTATTGTGCCAAAGGATTAAAATAAATTTATAAATCACTGTATCATTATAAATCACTGGGGTATGCTTAATAGAAGAATAAGGGCAAATTTTTTACCAAAAAAGCTGTATAGGTTCATATTTTAAGGCTAGTTGGGTGTGCACAACCTTTTTGACATATGTGAAGAATCATAGTAATTTACTTGTGTAACTTGCGAACTTTATGATAGCTAGAAACAGACTAGAAATTTCAAGATGAATAAAAATAAAATATAGGGAATCCAATTAGGAATGAGGACTAGATAAACCCACACAACCACACAACTGCATCTAGGAACTCCATACAAATTAGGAGCATAATGATTGTAGAATGACTAAATAAACTGTTATATATTAATGTAATTTGATATTCTTATATCATAACAAATGATGAATATGAAAAATTCAGAGAAACATGAAAAAAACTTATGTGAATTAATTTCAAATGGAATAAGCAAACCCAAGAGAAAAATATATAAAAAAATTACTATAACAATATCAATGAAAAGTCTCCTAAAATACAAAAATAAACTTTGAGTAATTGAAAAATCCAGTTGGAGAATAGATAATTATAACTATTACCTTCTTTCTTAGCAAAATTATTAAGGCAGGGTGTTGTCAGATGCATTCCATGTATGAAATGGTTTTGATTGATGTTTTTTCTTTCTTTTTTTCCCTTTTAACCTTAATAATTATTTTTTAATAGAGCAAGGGGAGAGCTCAAATCTAAGATGGATGAGGTGGAGCAATAACATTTCCAGAAATGAATATGAAGTTAAAATGATATTAGAAAGATGTCAATACAGTATTTAAAATAAATGAATCCAAAATAACAACACTGCTGTAATAAAATACAGTATCAATTCATTTATAATTTGTCCTTTATCACTTTCCAAGTTTACTTTTTCCCCTAATACTTTGGTGATCTATCTATCTATCTATCAATCTATTGGCTCCTTTTAATAGAGTACAAGATCTTTGAAACCAGGAAATCTTTTCTTTTTGTCTTTTGCCATAGTGTTTATAGCATAGTTATTCCTCCTTCATTTTCAAAGCAGATCATATGATAATGTCTTGACTTGCCCATGAATTGAATTTAAGTGAAGTGGAGTTGCACAAAGTCATCAGCTTTACCTTCTCTTCTAGAGTCTAGTAGTAAGATAAAATTCAGGGTGATTGGAGGTGGCTTGGGAATTCAGTAGATGATCTTGACTTCTTTAATGTCTGACCAAATTCTAAACAATCCACAGTGTCTGTTTCTAATGCTTTCATGGCTGTTGGAATAAATTATTCTCATTATGCCCATTCTGCTTGGAGGCAGTCTTTACATGTTTGGAGTAGACAATTTCTAACTTGACATTGGTTTGGAAGCTTGTTCTATTATCCTCAATCTGATTTAGCCCATCTTCTGAGACAGTTTTACTGGGTTATGGCTGCTGCATATAGTACAGTTTCTTGGAGCCACAGGTAAGATTTGAGTGATAGGTGGATAAGCAAACCTGAAGTGCTTGCCTTCATATATAAATGAATGTTGAATTGAATTGAATTCCAAAAAGATTTAAGTTAACTTAGAAAATCAATTCTTTTGAAAATTAGCACAAATAGAATCTTCTCAAAAAGACCATTTAAAGGAAACAAAGATAAGAATTCTTATCATCTCCTAAAGATGAACTAATACTTAACATAATACATTGAATTTAATTTGATCTCCTGGCAATTAATCAATAATTCACTTGCTAAACTTCTATTAAGTTCTAGATGGTATGCTAAAGTTTTGGTATACAAAGTAACAATGAAATGGTCCTTATTCTTTTAAAAAATTTATGTTTAATTTGTGAAATAAAATAAGAATTTCTATAACATATTACATTATATTACTGTTTCTTTTAAATATACAATAGTTATCATGTAAATTAATTTTTTTCTTCTTCCTTTCTCCCGCCTTGCTCTAGAGAGGTCCACTTTTAAAAACAAATAGATATATATAGGTAAAATTATTCTGAATATATTTCAATTTATCAGTTCTTTCTGAGGATGCAAATAGCATCTTTCTTCACATGTACTTTTCAGCTAATTTGTTTATAATAGTCAAAATAACTTAATCATTCAAAGGCATATCACTGTTACTGTGTTGGTTCTGCTTATTTTACTTTTCATTATTTTGAGTAAGTCTTTCCATGTTTTTTGTATAATCATTGAACTCATCATTTCCTATAGCACTGTAGTATTCCATCACAATCATAGAATATAACTTGGTTAACCATTCCCCAATTGATTGGCATTCCTGCAGTTTCTAGTTTTTTGATACTACAAAGAGTTTCTGTAAACATTTAAGAACATAAAGGCTCTTTTCCTTTTTCCCTAATTATCTTTAGATCTATAGAAATGACATCAGTAATGCCATTTCTGGATCAAAGGGTATAGGTAGTTTAATAACTCTTTGGGATTTATTACAAATTGCTTTCCAAACAGTCCTTACTTTTAAGTATTTTACCTTACATTCTAAGGTAAAATACAATATAGTCAAAGATGTGCAGAATAAACACAAAATAAATATAAATGGAATGGGGAATTAGTTAATGAGGATCTAGTCTGTCTTTAAAGTATACTGATGTTTGTCTTTCCTGGTGGGTTATATGAGAATATGAAGATATTTCTTATCTGGTTACAATGTAGTTCTATAGCTATCTATTTCCAGGAGGATTTCCAGGAGTTGCCACTTTGTAACGAAAGTTTTCTGGAACTGAGTTAGAACTGAATCTGCACAGAAAACCCGCTAATTTCCCATTTTCTTTTCCTTTCTGAAGTAGAGGGAGACAAGTATTGTAAGTTTCTGAGTAGAAGAAGGAGGAGAAATTTTGTTTTTGTATTATCTGTACATGAGCATGTGCTATATAATAAAGTGGAGGCCCAGAGAGACCTACACCCATGGGCAACTTGATGAAAGTACAAAAAAAATTAGAAAATGATTTTCTGGTACAGGAGTAAAAAGTTACTCTTTGGCCACAAATGTTTTTTATGTTTGTTTTTTAAATTTGAGTTTGCTTCCCCCAGAGATCTTATGCTTATAAGGAGAAAGTGTGCTCCAATTTGGAGAAGATTTTTAAAAACCAGTTTTTTGTTTTTGGCCAACATTTCATTTTAAAAATCTTTTTTCTAGAAGTTAATGATTATTTATCTCATTTTGATTGGAAATGGGGAGAAAATTTGGGCAATTAAAAAAATTTGTAAAATTTATTTTAAAAATGGAGAGCACCCTGGTAAGAACTAAGGATCCACAATCTTAGAAACTACCATTTCTCAAGGTTTCCTTAGTAATTTACAAGAAACTAGCAATCCTCCACAATCTGTTTCAACACAGCAGTCATCCAATGCAGAGAATAATTTAGAATGGGTGCTAACTCATATGCTTTTGCAGGAAAGGACACCAGCAGCTTGAGGTGTCAGAAAAGGTTTCTTATAGAAGACAGGGCTTGAAATACAATGTGAAATAAAGGATTTTATAAGGTCAAGGTTAGGAAAAAGTTAATTTCAGGTCTGGAAGGATAGTCATTGTAAAAGCATGGTAGATAGAAGTCAAATGGAAGGAACAACAAAAAGATCAGTTTCATGGTATACTTCAGATTAATTAATGATAGGTTTTTTTTTTCTTTACTACCTAGATAAAGTGAAGAAGAAGTTATTATTCTGTGATGAGAGTCTGAGCTTTCCAGAATTCTCAATCATATAGACCAATAGGCAAGAGCATATGCACAAACAATAGGAACACCTGTGATAAAATCAATATTTCTTCTCCCAAATTGTCTTATATATTCTTATACAATTGTATCAGTCTTTATTTGAGAACTTAATATCTTATAACACATGGAAAAAAGTAAATTTAGCATGAAAAATGTTTAGGGCAGATACAAACAGATGGGTTACCTTTTTCATGAAAGAATTTTAGTGGATGGATGGTTGACAAAATCAGAAGAGCTACTTCCTGCTGGGAATGCAAGGACAAATTAACTGTAGAATATATCCCTGAAGATTCAAATGAATCACTCAGTGGGGTGGGGTTATTTAAGGATGATCATTTGAATTTTGGAGAAAACTAACTAAATGAAATGATTTTAACTATGGTTTAATGGATACTAAGCTACTCTTTCTCATATCAGTTAATCAGTAAACATTCATTTAGCATCGACATTGTGCCTAGCACATTTCTAGCAGTGAGAAAACAAAGTCTAAAATAAAATGGTTTTTACCTTCAAGGTGATTACAATCTATCAGAGGAGGTAAAGTAGTAGCTAGAATGATGGACAAGAAATCGGTGAAACCTAAATTCAAATTTTTACTCAGGCACTTAGTATCTGTGGAACACAGGACACATAACCTTTCTCAGACTTAATTCCAAGAATATAAAAATAGTGATAATAAAAAATACCTACTTCAAGGGACTGTTTGTGAGAATCAAAATAAAATGGCAAATAAAGTGCTTTACAAGCATTATATATATATATATATATATATATATATATATATATATATATATATATATATATATATATATATATATATATATATATATATACATACATATATATATATATATGTTATATACATATATATGTTAGAAATGAAGCATGATTTTATGATTTTGTTTATTTTTAGGAGATGGGGATGGGGCAGATCACATTTTATAATACTCTTAAGGGAGCTATATGTTTCATTATGATAAAAAATTGATCTTTGGAGTGGACTTTAACAATAAAAAACCAAATATAAAATATTTTAAATGCATACTCCTTAGTTAAAATGTATATGTAGATGAATCCCAGTACTGCCATTTCAATTTGTGATAGTAAGTGAATTTTATCAGACAGTGTCACAGAATCAGAGAACTTGAAAGTTGGAAAGGACCTCAGTGCCCACTGACCCACATATGCTTCCTCTTTTGTTTCATCAATTATTCCTAATGTGTCCACAGGAAAATAATCTTCCTCAGTCCATATATTATGTAGATGAAGAAATGGCAGAACCAAATGTTGCTCCTATTGCTACTGAAGTTGTTTATGCCAGACCATGATTACTTTGAAAAGATGATGTTTTGGAAACTAGGAAATTGATTCTAGAAAATTGGAAAAAGGAGAGAGAGAGAGAGAGAGAGAGAGAGAGAGAGAGAGGGAGAGAGGGAGAGAGGGAGAGAGAGAGAGAATGTGTATACATAACATGACCAGCTGATAAAACTGAGAGCATAGTTGAAGATGTTGCCCACTTTGTTATCTAAAGCTATATTCTTATTGTTCGGTCATTTCAGTTTGTATGTTACTCTTCTTGACACTATTGAGGGTTTAGTTGGCAAAGATACTAGGATTGTTTGCCATTCCTTTATGAAATCATTTTACAGATGAAGAAACTAAGGCAAACAAGTTTAAGGGATTTGCACAGATAGTAAGTGTATGATGTCACATTTGGATTCAGTTCTTCCTGATTCCAGCCCAATGCTCTATTTCCTCATTTAACTGCCCCTATACATGCATATTAACTTATAGCAAGTTTCTGTAATTATGAATGAGAATACATTCCTATTATATCAGCCAGGTAGACCAGAGATTAATCTATCAATTCTAGATCTATGAACCTATGACAATTCTCTAAAATTCATCTGAGTCTCTGGCATAGTAGAAGGAGATAGCTATTTCAGATCTATAACCTATGTACTAAATAATTTGCCTCATGAAAGGCCATACCATGAATACCCTTAGAAGAGGCAGAAGAATAGCTGATGTTGTGTGATAGTTTGGGTTTTGCTGAAGTTTCTCATCTGAGTTATAGAATATTTGTATTCAATCAATACTTCTGGTTTTGGGCAAGTCAGGTTCATGTTGCTCCATGTGGTTTCTTTCTGCCATTTTTTCTGATCTAAAAATAGCCCTAATTTTTCCTTTCCTGTGCCTGTTTTGGCTATTTGGTAATCTTCTTTTTAACTTTTGCTTTTAGATATGCTTTCTCCTAATCAAAGTTGTTTCAGGGATAACATATAGTATGACCAATTAAAGCACCATGGTAGTCCATAAAATTTCTTCCAGTGAGCTACAAATGCTGGACCCCAAACCACTATGAAAAATATACTCCTGATGATGACATACCCACTATTCTTAGAGTAGGAAGTCTTTGATGAGAAATAGAGTAATAGCTGAGCTACAAATAGGCCAGGTTGATGGCAACCTCATCCATGAAAAACAAAAATTAGAGCTTAGAAAAAAGCAAGGAAAACTTCTGAGCAGTCAGAAGACATGTGACCAAGTCCCTATGCTTTCTTCTTAAGAATACCTCTAGGAAATTCACTCAAGATTATACACAATTTTAACAAATTGGGTTATCTTGTTTTCAAGCCTATATAAGAATAGAAACAGCATATGCCAGATTGTATTGGAGAAGAGCCCCTATATTCAGATATACAGAAATATAGGGATACTGGGTAGGACTGAAAACATTGAAATCAGGTTTTGTTATTAGCTTAAGAAATTATTTCTTTCATTGTTTCTAAATAAATCACTATAAAATTGATACACATAAGGATAATCCTGAGTCATCAGGAAAAGGTCATATTGTGTCCATCATCCCATATTTACGTGCTTATTATAGTTTTTGAAAATATCTATTTAAAAATATAATGTTCAAGGCACCAAGTATTTGACTATAAGAAACTACTGGCAATATAGTATGGCTAATTCACCAGTATTCCCAGACAGCCTAATATTTTTTCTGTACATTGTTGGATATTACTGGTAATTACTGATAATGTTTCACGCTTTAATCCAATACTAATTTTTTATTATATTTTCTATTATTTACTATTTCATATTTACTATTTTTACTATTTATACCCTATCACTAAAAAGTTGGAGCATACAGTTCTGCATATTGTAAACATGGCATCATGTAAGTTGGTCTGTTAATAGAAACATAGGGTAATGGAAAGAAAACTGAACTTTTCAAACATGGATTTGAGTTGTAATACCCACAGGTATGAGTTCTGTGACCTTGAGTGGGTCATCTGATTTCCCTAAACCTCAGTTCTCATGGCTATGAAGGAAAGGGGAGTATTAATACTTCAACAACTTAACTTAAACTTATAGGGCTTGGAAGAAAAACACTTCATAAAACTTCAAATGTGTTATTATTTTCAGTCAGAAGTGTAATCCCAGAGCCTGAAGGAGGCTTACAGGAGACCACAGAGTTGGGAAAGTTCTACAAAGAAAAAATGACTTTTTAAATAAAGAGCACAATTCTAGCAGAGATAACATTATTCTTATATTCTAGTTTTCTAATCTGCCTGAGGCTGTTCATCAAGTTAACCCAACTCTTTGATGGTTTTTATTCAATTCCATAGGAATTAATCTCTAATTTTGCAATGAAGTCCTGTGAGAAAATAGTATTTATCTTTTAGAAATTCAATTTGTAGACAATTTTATTATAATCCATTTATTCTAGACTTCAAGCAGTATGTGATTTACCAAACTTTAGTGGTATGTTGTTTTAAAGAAAACATTGGCCTTGTTAATACTGTAGCTTCTGCACTTTTGGAGGCAGAGTCAACAATGTTGACTCTTGTCATATCCTTTTGCATCTCCTCTGGTGGAAAGGTTTTCTATTGAACTAGACATCTATATATGCGCCAAGTGTAGCTTTGATATCTTTTCTAATTATTCAAAACATTAGTATTCTTCTCCATGGTTAACCTTTACAGACTGAACACATACTGAGAGTGCATCAAAACATTGAGAGTGTCAGTGGCTAGAAACCTTAAATCTATCTTGTGGCAAGTGTACCAATGGCCTGGTACATCAACTTCATAATGATAGCCCAAAGAAATGAAAATCTCCCTTCTAAATATTGAGCAGCTAGCTGAAATTCTTCCTAAAGTCAATGAAATGATTTCTCTTTTTTAATGAAATGATTTCTCTTTTTTACTATTAACTTGTACTATCCCTTCTCAATGATCTGAGCAGATTTCATGGACAGAAATATGAAATGAGGAAAACCTATCAAGATAGAATCTCATATAAATTTATTTTCTTATCAATGCCCACTGATTCATTGAAGGGAAAAGCCTGTGTTAGCCTGCAACTTCCTCCAAATCTTATATTTTTTGAAGATGGCTAAGTTCTTTGCTAATGATAATAGAAAAATGCGGTCCTATTGATCTAAATAATACAAAGTTTTCAGAATGCAAAGTATTCAGAAATGTTATAAAAATCAGAAGCTAGTTAATTGTTAATAATAGCTTTATATTTTCAGAATACATGCAAAATAGTTTTAAACATTTGCCCTTTCAAAACCTTGTGTTCCAAATGTTTTCCTCTCTTTTCCACCCCCTTTTCCCTAGACAGCAAGTAATCCAATATATAGGTTAAATATGTGCGATTCTTCTAAACATATTTCCACAAAAGATCAGCTCAAAAAAGGGGAAAAAATGAGGAAAAAAACAAACAAGCAAACTACAACAAAAAGATGAAAATATTATGTTGTGAACCATATTCAGTCCACATAGTTCTCTTTTTGGATGCTCTCTTCATCACAACTCTATTGGAATTGGCCCAAATCACCTCATGGATGAAAAGAGCCAAGTCCATGAGAGCCAATGATCATATATTTTTCTTGTTGCTGTGTACAATATTTTCTTGGTTGTACTCACTTCACTTTAGCATCAGTTCATTTAAGTCTCTACTGGCCTTTCTGAAATCATCCTGCTGGCCCTTTCTTATAGAACAATAATATTCCAAAACATTCATATATCATAACTTATTCAGCCATTCTCCAACTGATGGACATCCACTCAGTTTCCAGTTCCTTGACACTACAAAAAGGGCTGCCACAAACAGTTTTGCACATGTGGGTGCTTTTCCCTTTTTCATGATTTCTTTGGGATACATGCCCAGTAGAAACTCTGTTGAATCAAAGGGTATGCACAGTTTCATAGTCCTTTGGGCACAGAGAAACTAGCTAATTTCAACAAGGTTGTCCATTGCTATTATTCACATGCTATTGTCACATGCACTTTATAAACTCTCCTGTGTAGTTTTCGTTACAATAAAGACAAACTAGGACTGGCCAAAAAAACTATAGCTTTCTTTAAAAATGACTCATTAGACAAGAGAAATGGGTTAGATAATATCTTAAAATGATTTTTACATTTTAAAAATATATTCATATAGGTGAAAGGTTATTAAGAAAATACATTCATCTTTTCCCCTCTTTGAAGACAATTTCTATGGAGGCAGCTGGCCTCCACTACTTATTAAAAAGCATTTTCCCCCCTTCTATTGGACATTAACCTTAGATCTGCACTTCTACATCTCCTGCCCACATTAATTTTAGCAGCACTTTCCAAGGCTAAGTAGAACAAATATATTTTTTCTACCACATAAAGATAATCTATCCACCTGATGTGTATATTCATATTTGAAATATTTAAAAAGGGAATAAAAGGACTTCTAATAAGTAAATTCCTATAGTTTTATTTATAGGATCAAGTAATTTTAATTAGAAAGAATACCAGATTTCATCTGGTCCAAATCTCTATCACAAAGATGAGACTTCAGGTCTTTTGAGTAAGTCTGTTCCTTTTTCTAAAACATTTACTTCTCGATACATAAAACCATAACTCCAAAGAATCTCCAAACCTTAGAAGGACCACCTGCTCACCTTATCACCTCCCAATCAATCCAAACAAAGAACTGCTAAACAAACTGAGTAGTGAGTTATCCATTTTCTAGTAATATTACTGATCAAAAACTAAAAATCAATTTTACAGAATGCCTATTAAGTGAATAATTCTTAATATAAACATTAGTATGCCCATTTCTCTGTAAAATAGCTTTTTATGCATTTCATAATATCCAAATATTTTGAAATTTCTTGATTTTTTCTTTTATAGGATTTTTCTATTTTTAGACATAACTTTATTTTGTTATCTTATAAAAATAATTTTAAATTTAGGTTGGGCTAAAATTATTCCTCAGCATTGCATTTATAGTTAATCTGTATGTTTTCTGCTTACTTGCATGCATGCAGGTTCCATTATCATTAATAAGAGTTATATGCGTGCAATGAGAGAATATACTCATTAGTGTCTAATGTACTTCTCAAGGTTATACCTAAGGTGTAGAAGTTTAATGAGAACTTAATGAGAACCCTACTACTTCTGATTAAGAATATCGATCATTTTTTGTGATGCAGATATAGTTTAACACTGAGAAGTTAGGTGAAAAATTAAGTCACAAAATATCAGCCTTTTTATTATTAATCACGTACACAAAAGGCATTTTTTGGTGACAAGTTCTGATGCTCATTTTGCTAGATTATTAGTAACACCTGCAAAATTGACAAGTAATTAATCACAATTTTAACGTGTATGCACAAATATTTGTACACCTGTACTTTTTCATATGTGTATGTGCATATATATGCACATATATAATCTTTTATTAATAAATACTCTAAGGGATAAATAGAAAATGCAGGATTAAGATTTTAAAGTGTAATTTTCATTATAAAAAGCAAATCCAAGGAACATGTTTCATGCTTGGTTCTTAAAATATACTGAAAAGTGAAGATTTAACAATTACCATGGGAATTTGGTGGATGAGATAGAGAATCTGAACCATAACTGGATCATTTAGTTCCCCAAACATTCCTATTGAATAATTACCTGCATTTCACACTCAGAAGTTAGTCTCTTGTTCTTCACTGAACTTCTTAGATTGCATTGCTGTTTAAGCCTGCATCTTAAGACAGAAAAATTTTTCTTTGGCTATCTTTACTATTCTAGTTTACAGGGTGACTATCATTTAAAAATGATGTATATTGCATATATGCACAAATGTATATATACCAATATACATGTAAATACGTATTTATATCTATTTCTCTAGGTAAGTAGATAGATAGATAGATAGATGGATGGATGGATAGATAGGTAGATAGGTATTAAATTATGAAAATACACTTTGCAATTTTGGAAATGAGTGCCAGTGACAAAATGGATGCTTAAAATGCAAAGATAATTTTAAAAACACACTGAAAAATACATTTTATCTCAGATCATACATAACACAATATGACATGGCATCACATAGTATAACATGATATGAAATGATAAAGCATAATATATGGTGTAGAATATAAAACCACATTAGTTTTTTTTTCTTCTAGAAAAAGTTAGTTTGCAAATTATATTTTTAACACATAAAGATCAGTTTGTATTTTAATTGAATATTTATTTAGAATATTTGAGCATGTATAGAGTACAGCCTTATGTGAATAAATAGTAAATTTCAGACTTAGGAATACTGGCGAGGGCACATGATATTTCAGCTTGCCCTAGGTAACTCTCTAGGATGGTAAATTGCAAAATAGTTGCTGGTCTTCATTGATAGAGGGACTTTCCACACTGCAAATCCTCATTTGTTCTGGACAACCCAATCTGCTAACTCCAAAACTATTTTTTTTAAGTTGATGAAGTGATCATCAATTTCATATAGGCTATAAAATTTACTAAAGGTAAACAAGATTTATTGAAGAAATATTAAGTCCACAGGCCAAGGAAATATAAGAGTTAATTGTTGGACATTTCATGTTGATGACTTTTCCATTTTTATAACCCATTGCATTTTCTATGATCCTCAAGCATTTACAGTATCTTTAAGAGTTCTGTACATTTGGCACTTTGCCCCAGAAATGTTACCTAAAATCATATCCAGATTTTAAAAAGTGAAGTCATTAAGATCAGTATTTTCCTGAAAATGTACAGATAAATGATTTACTCATATTTTAAAAGTTAATTTGTGGCTTTGTTTCTTGTTCTTATATAATTTTTATTTGATTCAATTTTTTAAACCAGGTGCAAGAGTGTATCTTTTGTGAAATAAGAAGCCTCGGTCATATGTTTAACCCATGTTACTCTTGGGGGAAATTTCCTTAGGTACAAAAATATGTATCCAGGCAGTTACAAGGATTCATGAAGTGAAACAGCTAAGATGAAATTCTCAGGTTTTTGGGAAATTATTATTTTCCTATTGAATTCCCAATAGTTAAAACATCAGGGCATTACTTGTTTTCCTGACCGATAAAGGGATAAGTGGGGGGCTACTAGAATCCTTTTTTACTCCCATGTAGGATTTAAGATCTTGAAAGTTATGATCCATTTAAGCCTTAAAAACCTTCCTTCCCTCATCCCAAAGTATTTGAATTGTAATTATGTTTGCCCATAGCAAAATAGCCCAGTGAAAAATAGACTGAAGATTTCTATTTTTTTCGAAGCATTTATGAAGCAACTACTATGTGCCGGACACTGTACTAAGTGCTGTGGTTACAGAAGCTCTGTCTACCTTTGAGGAGCTCAAAAGACAAATGGTAGGGACAACAAGCAAACATGCATGTACAAGTAAGCTATATACAAGATAAATAAGAAATACCAAAAGAATGGCACTAGAATTAAGAAGGATTGGCTTTCTGCAAAAGGTGGATTTTAGTTGGAACATGAAAAAAGACAGGAAGCCAGGAGGCAGAGTTTAAGAGAGACATCATTCCAGATATAGGGGACATCCAGAGAAAACACTGGGAACCCACAGATAGGTGATTATAAAACAACAAAGAGGCCATTAACAGGATCTTTTTAAAATAGCTTAATGATGATAAGCATGGTATGGAATTTGTGATAGTTTTTAATAGGTGGCAAAACAGATATTAACAGTTTTTCAAATCAAAATGAAAATCATAAATGATATGAAAACTTGCCCCAAATCACAAAGATGAGATATGAAAATTAGTACAACTTTGAAGTTTTAGCTCATGCTTTCAAATTGGCAAAAATTAAATAAATTGCATATAGTCATATACTCATATAGGAGGGGCTGTAGGAAGACAGGTATAAACACACTATATGTGTGTGTATATATATGTATATATATATATATATATATATATATATATATATATATATATATATATATATATATATATATATATATATATATATATATATATATATATATATATATATAATCTTAGAAGATTCCAAGACTCATGATAGAAAATACTATCCACATCCAGAGAGAGAGAACTATGCATGGATTCAGAATGCAGATTGAAGCATACTATTTTCACTTTTTTTCTTTCTCATAGCTTTTCTTTTTTGTTTAGATTCTTCTTTTGCAACATAACTAATATGTAAATGTGCTTAAAATGATTATATATATATACACACATACTTATATATATAACATATCAGATTGTTTGCTGTCTTATGGAGGAGGGAGGAAAGAAGAAGATAAAAAAAGATGGAAATAAAAATCTTATAAAAGTAAATGTTTAAAACTATCTTTTAATATAATTCAAAAGCATCCTATTAAGTGGGAGAAAAAAGAACTTTTTATAAAGTTATATATAACTTTATATATATACACACACATATATGTATATATATATATATATATATATATATATATATATATATATATATATATATATATATATATATATATATAAAACTTAGAAAACTGATAGAGAAATATGTATTTTCCTTTTTTGGCAAAGTAGTGGAACGTAAAAATATAGAATGTGTAATATTTGTTCAGATACTGTAATTATACAGAAGGACTCAAATGCTTTTCCTTGTGAAAAGCTGCAAAGAAAGGTCTTGGAATTAGGTTGTGAAACAGAGATATGGGGAATAAAAGGAAATGACTATAGCATGAAAAAAATGACAGTAAAATGTTCTTTTGTAAAAGAACATATATTAGAGAAAAACAAAAACAAAACTCAAAATATGATAATTATGTAAGCCCAGGTGCCACTATGTCTCAGTAGAGGGAACTTAGAGGTACAAGCCTACAAGTATTCCCAGCAGTCAGAGAAGAATGATAGTAGAGGAAATACTGCACCTCATCTCCTCTCAGTAGCTTTCTTTTTTTTTTTTTTCTGAGCTACTTTTCTAGTTGACCCCAAGTCCTTAAGATATACAATATACAATATACAACATTCATCTCAGGAGATGAATGAAAACTGAAAATCCTAATAACTCTCTAGAATTGTTATAATTGGCATTTAGGAAAGATAAATAATTATGGAAGATATCTTTTAGCATGAGAAAAAAATTGTTTCCCATTGAATAATTTTTAAAATTTTAAGCTTTCAGACGGTTACCAAATAAGGTAGTAGAAGGGCCTAGATAGAAATTTGTATTCTTGACCCAATATTTTGAACTTTAAAAGTGTCATGCCATTAAGTAGGCCATGCCCTCTTTATAAAACTAATTTCAGTAGATGTTTAATTGTCCTTTGGCATCCGAAACTTCATATTTCTGTTAATAACAACTCACACATATTGCTGCTTTTAGCTTAATAAAATGAGCAACTATTTCATAGGTTAATCCCCATGTTGTTAACACCTCATAAGTTAATGTATATTTAGGATGAGATCAGCTTGGTGGTTTATTAGTTCTTGCCTCTTTTCCAAGTTATGCTTGAACACCTCTACTAGACATATGTCTGCAAATTCTATTCCCTACATTTCTCACCTTTCTGATGCTACTGAGGCCACGATGGATGAATTTTGTGTTGTTACTATTCCTATTTTTTTGATCTTTTCTAAATCCTTGCAAAAAATTTCTGTTCTCATGCATGGATACTATGATTACAATTATTCTTCAACAATTCCTAAGAACAAAATAAAAAGTCTTAAATGGCTAATGGAGAAAGTCAGGATATTGACCAAACGCTGAATTACTACACTATTTTTATTCTGTAATGAATAATTTTGTCCTTTAATAATATGATGACAAGAATGTTTGTTAATTGTTTAGCATTTGAATATTTTGCCTCACTTCTTATCTCAATCAGAATTTATTTTGAAAAGCAGGTATCTTTTTGATACTGATTTTGTAAATAGGTTAGGGCAAATAGGGGATTTTCAGCATATACCTCCACCTTAAGCCCTCTATCAAGGCAGTTTCTAAGCCTGAAGTCATCCACCTAGTGAGGTGTTGACAACTGAACAATCATTTTGATTACACTTGAGTTTTTACCATTGTTGATTCTGAAAAATAAATGAATTTTCAGAAAGTTATGGCTATGCATATAGTTTACAAAGAAGTACTAACTTGAGCTTTTCAGTGCAATAAATGAACACAAAGAATGTATTCAAAATGATGCTAAGGAAAAAAAAAGACATACATAGGATTGTAAGTTTATATTAGACTTGAAATGTATTCATTTTTGTTGCCCTGACCTTTCAATTACAAAGTAATAACAAGGGAGCAGGAGAATGTATTTAAATTGCTTTGGGTTTCCTGATGTTCATTTTAACAAGTCAAAATGTACATTTGCTTCATGTTCAAATATGGAAATTATGGTGATGATGTCTATACTTTTGCAAACCTATAATCAAAGACATACTTTTAAGTTTTTTCCTGATTTAATCAAAAATACCTATTTTTGTATAGTATGGTTTCAATTTAATACATAGAGTACTTATAAATGCCTTTTTGTGAAAACCTACACTTTAAATAAAATCAATAGTTTTACCAGACAGACTCAAGCCATAGACTGAATAGGGTAGAGAGAGTGTTTGGTTCTTAGGAGTTCTATTATCCTATAGTTTTCTTATTAACATCTGATGTGCTTTGCAAAGCAACACATCAATTCCTCCATTATTTCCCTGCAGAGACTAAGAACAGCTAGGTTACCTTGCATATGCTCAGTTGTAGCCCTTTACATTACTATTCACAGAATAATAGAGTGTTAAAGGTAAAAGAAACATTAGAAATTATCAAATCAGGTCAGAAGAACCTGAGTTCAAATTTGGCTTCAGACTCTTAACACTTCCTAGCTGTGTGACCCTGGGCAAGTCACTTACCTCCAATTACCTCAGCAAAACATCCAAAAAACAAAACAAAACAAAACAAAACAAAAAGTTGGGGCAGCTAGGTGGTGCAGTGAATAGAGCACCAGCTCTGAAATCAGGAGGACCTGAGTTCAAATCTGGTCTCTTAACATGTCCTAGCTGTGTGACCCTGGGCAGGTCACTTAATGCCAATTTCCTCAGGAAAAAAAAAATTATCAAATCTAATCTCATTCTTTTATAACATGAAATCTGAACTCAAGAATTTGAAGTTGACTTGCCCAAGATCACACAATTCAGGTCTCCTAATTTTAAGTCTAGAACTCTTTTCAAACTTGTTCATGGTTTACTAATAGAAAAAATAAGGCAGAAATAAGTTTAAGTAAAATGTTCTGGATCTTAACCAAAGATACAATAGGGAGTCATTGAAGGGGTTTGATTTATGGGACACCCAAAAGATTAATGTGATTAAAAAATGCCCCATCAGTTTTCAAATTAGTGCCTAAAACATCACAACTAGTGATTTCACTGGACTAAGTGATGCCTTTTTAAAAATTATTATTAAAACTGTAAATTCTTCCGGAAAGAATAGTGGATGAAGTCACTCCTTTGTGGGGATTACTTAATCAGGTTTATCACCCTGTTTCTTCTGGCTAGAAAGGCAGCATGACAGTTCTCAGAATGGGTAATAGAGAATAAGGGCCAGAAAAGGAGTGATGACACTAGAATCAAACATTGCAGGACCTCCTTGGAGATCTTTGTGAGAAATGTCTTTGACAAATCACATTGCCTGTGTTTCTACTACTGTGTTAAATTTACACACACTATAATCGAAAACAGATTCTGCCTCCCATTGGACTGCAGACCTTTCAAAAGCATTTATGTTAATGTGATTAAAATAGCAAATATTTTAATTTTTCCATATTACCAATCACACTCTTGATGAGTATAAATGCTACTATATATTTACTGTAAGGTGTTTTCACATGAGTCTCTGTGTTAATGTTAACATTTTAATCATATGGTAATAGCTCTATATAAAAGTGTGAACTGGGTTTTAAGTGTTGCTCAGGATGCTTGTTAGTTGTTGGGTTGTCAATTACTTGCAGGATATGCAAATATGTAATTGAATATTAAATAGACAATATGCAATATGCACCTTTATTTAACGTTCTTTTTCCTTTCCTCTGTTGGATGTTAATTTTTTCTCTTGATTAAAATTAAAAACCTCTTTAGACTACAGCAGCAATCTTTTCTTGGGCCTATTAGAACATCTGTGGTGTTTCTGTTTTTATTTCTTGGAAATACTTCTCAAAAGATCACTGGGAACAATGACTTACAACAAATTTGTTCTACTTCAAAGGTTAATACATTGATGAAAGAAGCAGTGTAATCTGCTGGAAAGCACACTATATTTTGAATCAGAAGATCTGATTTCAAATTCTAGATTATCTTTGTGATTTTGGAAATATCATATCATATCCCTTGGTATGACACTTTTTATTTATAAAATGAGAGAATGGGACTTGTTGAATTTTGCATCTCTAAATTCTAACACATGATATGAAATCACAGATAATTTTCCTTGCATATAACAAACTTTTGAATGTTTGAAGAAAACTATTATATCTATTCCAAACTGACTTCATTCATGCTTCCTTTCATTAGACTAAATATTCTCAATTCTTTCAATTGATTTTTGGCTCTCCTTTGTCTCTAGGTTATTTTACTAACTCCAGTGGCTTAAATTATCACTTTTATATAAATGACTCAAGAATTATGAATATCTCTAATCTATAGAACTAAACATCTGTATATGAATATTCAAATTTTCCCAGTGAGTTCTAGTTCCATGTCAATAACTCACTATTGGACTTTTCTAACTTTATGGATTTGTAAATATCTCAAATTCAACAGGTACAAAAAGGAACTCAGTGTATTTCCTTTTCCTCCAAAATCCCTCTTTTTTTCTATCGAAGATGCTACCCACATTTCAGCCACATAGATTTATATATTCAGTGACTTCCTTGATTCTTCACTTTCCTATCCCTTTCTAAAATCACTCAATTGATAAATCTTGTTAACTCAGTATCATAACATCATTTGCATCTATCCCTTTTTCCTCTCCTAACCATTACTCTATTTCAGGTCTTGTAGATTATTGCTAGATTTTTCAAATTGTATTCTTGGTTTTTAAGTCCCTTTCCCCCCCCCCCCAATTCTCCCCACAGCTGCCAAAATAACCTTTGACAAAAGTTTATTTGTCACTTCCTGACTGGGAAAATTCAGTGTCTTCCTTTTACCTCCAAGATAAATAATAGACTCCTTACCTGGACACTTAAAACCTTGAACATCATACATAATTGCTTTTAAAAAAAATCTGCTTGGAGCTTTATTTATTTGGATTTGGTAGCCAAAACTCATTGAAGGCAACCAGATCCTCTTACTATATAGCCTTGTTTATTTTTGGTACCAAATGTAGTTAGCCATTTAATTCTGTCTTTTCCATTAAAAAATAGTATTGCCCTTAGAAGAGAAACCAGAAGAAAAATAAGATTTGAGTAGTTCCTCCTTTTCTTCATACCCTGTTGTCTTTGTCCTATCCTCCTCCCTCCCTACACTAACTTGTTAGTAAGGATATTATCTTCTTTTTTTTCCCCAACAATCTAGCCTTCTTCTTTGCTCCAATCTCAGGTTATTCCAATCTTCACTCCTCCTTGTGTCAGTCTTGTTAAACCAGAATATGCTTGTTTGTTTGTTTGTTTTTTTACTTCTCCATTGTTGTTTTACTTTCTGTTTGCTTTTTAAAAATGTGAGTGAGTTGATGAGATCAACAATCAATTTCCTTTGCCTTTTCCCCCCTTTTTTTTCTTCTTAATTATTTCTTTAGAAACTCATTCTTGATAGGTTCTTTAACCCTTTGGGGCAGGCTTCTCCTGTAGAAATTCTCCTGTAGAGAATTTACTTACTCACAAGGTTCCCATTTTTTCCTTTGGTCAGTAACTAATTCCTTCAGGCTAGACAAAATTAGGTTTACAGTTTATTGAATATTCCAGTGTGCAAAGAATGCAATTATCATTGAGACAAAATAAGAAACTATCAACTCTACTACTTATTCCTAAATATAACCAGCAAAAACCTAGATTTATTAAACATTGAACCCTGTTGTTCATTTGTGTACAGGTTCAATTTATCTATTTGTTGTCCATGGTTTTATTTTTCTATTTTTTAACTAGTTACAAATAAATATGATAATTACTGTTCTATAATATTGTTTAAAACTTCATTGTGCTACTGCAACTTCATTCATATCTTAAAAAACCCAAACCCAAAATAAACAAAAACAAAAACAAATAAACAACAATTTCCCTGAGATTCTGAACCAAATGATTTTTATTATTATTTTCTTTGGTTCTATAATGTGATCCCTTGGTATTTTAATTCATAGAACATTAAATCTACATGTTAGTTTTGATTGTATGTTCGTTTGTTATATTGGCACAGTAGGGTCATAAACAATGTTTTTTGGTTGCTTAAACTTTTTTTAATTCTACAATGGCTATTTAATAGTAACATTTATATGTCCTATGTGGGTTTTGGTGAGTTAACATTTATATATTTTACACTTCAAGTAGTTACTTTGGATGACTTTTTTCTTTTTATCCGTTTCTCCTGAGATTCATTAGTAATATATAGAAAGGCTAGTGATTTCTATGAGTTCATTTTTATCTTGCTACTTTCCTGAAACCATAATTTCAATTAATTTTTGATTGAATATCTGGGGTTTTCTAAGTAAATTGTCATAACACATGAGACTAGAGATCATTTTGCCACATTTTAGGAAGAAATATTGATCAGTTTAAGAGTAACCAGAGGAGATCAATTAATATAGACAAAAGCCTTGAGTTCATCCCATTAATATTTGATTGAAGGAACTAGTGATACTTACCCCGAAGAAGAGAAGAATCAAGAAAAACTTTAAAGTTAACTTTAAATATATAAAGTTCCCATTGTGCAACAAGATTTTAATTCAAACATTTTGTCCCAGAAGGCAGAATGCGAAAATTTCCACATCTTTTTTTTCTTTAGACAAATGCCTTTCTAACTTTCCTTCCCCATATTGTATTTGTGAGTTTGTAGTTCCAAATCCAAATATAAGAATTTACATTTTTCACCATTGAATTTTATCTTTTTTGATTTAGCCTTTCAAGAATGTTAGATCCTGACCAGCTTTGGGCCATTTGTGAATTTGATGTTTGCCTTCATCTAAAAATATCATATCTCATCTATAAAAGAGGGACAATAATAAAACTTATCTCCAACGGATATTTATAATAGTTATAGAATATATTACTTTATATTATATAAATACATAATACAAATATATAAATATTATATAATGTTTATAAAGAATTTGGTAGACTTTAAAATATTGTAAATGTTAACTATCATAATTGCCATCAATATTAACATTAAATCATTTATCCTATTTTTGGTGTCTAACCATTTAGTCAGTTAGGAATCCATTTAATTGTACTATCATTCAGCCTAAATCTTTTTTGCACAAATATAGTACTAGAAGCTACCAAATACTTTGTTATAATATATGCAAAGCAGACAAAACTAAAAGATCAGAGAGGCAAAGAAATATGCTAAATTTTTCAAACTAAAAGCTAACAAGTGGCAACGTTTTCTTTAGGCACTGGAAGACATCTGCCCATTCTTGAGATGTCAACAATTATGACAGAGGCAGGAAAAATATCATTAATTAAAATAATTAAATGTCATTTAATTAAAATAATTCATAGAAAAGTGATAGAGTTGGAATTGTCAGTATTTATATTTTAAAAGATGATATTGTGAATCTCTAATTGGTGGAACATGGAGAAAACGCTGCATACTTGTTTAGTTCCTAGAGCTCTTCTTCCATGGATTCCTGAAGAGTGTTTGCATCTTGGTACCCCACTTAAAAATGATCAACTTTTGAACTCCTGGCTCCTCCTGCTTTGAATATTAGTTGTCCATGGCTATTAGCACTCTCTGGCTTTGAGTGTTATTATTGATTGTCCATGTCTATAGCATTGAGCTCTGAGACTAGTGACTATTTTCATGATTTTCTAAAGTTTCATGGCCATTTTCTAGCCAGAACTTTCTGCAATAATTTTTTATTTTTTGGTAATTTAGGTCATTCTGATATTTAGTTACTGTACTTTTTCCCCATTTTAACTCAAGGATCTTATACCAATAAATCAGACTAGTTTTATTTATATCTTAATATAAGATCAGCAATATAATTAGATAATTTGAAAATTTAATATAACTTCCCTGTGCAAATCAACTAAGACATATCACAGTGACATCTGGGAGCTGGGAGAAGGTAAAGGAAAGGAATGCGGTACACTCTACTGAGTCAGCATGTAATAGCAATTTTCGGTGTTCTCATAATAGGTACTTGAGAATAATTACTGACAGTCCTGGGAGAATTCATCAACCTTGGGTACCAAATAATAAGTTGTCCTATCATGGTAACAGTGTAAATTAAGTTAGAAATTCAAGCAATACTGAGGGTTGAGTCTTTTTATTTTTTTTTTTCTTAAGAAAAGCCAATCTGCATAAGCAAAACCATAGCTAGGAAATCATTTTTTATTATTATCATAATCTCATTCTAAATCACAGTCTTTAATAAATGAGGATCACATGATTCTAGAAAGCTGATGGTGGCAACGTGGGATTTTAATAATGACAGTCATAATTCATCAACATATATAAAATGCTTGTATTTATTTTTAAAACTTCTGCAAACTGGGCTTTGATGTGAACTCTCAGTTAATGGAAATAAAGACACTGGTGTAATTCAGTGTTCATAGTTCCAGACTTTTAATGAGCCTAGAGAGGAAAGCTGCCTAGAATATGGATGTCTGGTCACAGAGAAACTGATTTTCTAATATATTTTGGGCTGTGTAGGCTCATCTATGGATGAGGTCTGTGAACTGTAGGGCTGAAAACTATGCCGTGCAATTTTTGTGACTTCTTACTAAGGAACAGAATGTCTGACCTCAAATCCTTCTTTGTTTCTCAATAAATTCATTACAGGAAAATCTATTCTTGGTGTGCATTTTCTTTAGGGACCATAAAAATACCAATCTATAATATTGAATAAGTTACAGATTCTGTGAGCCAGAAGAGAAACATAGAATGTTAGGTCTAGAAGAGATATGAAAGGTTATCTAATCCAATAGCTTTATTTCTTAGTTGAAGTAACTGACACCCAGATGGATGTCACCTTCTTGCTGAAGGTGACACAAAAAAGTTGATAACAGAGCTCAAAGTAAAATACAGAATTCCAGATCACATTCTTGTGATGGTTCTACTTTCCTGTGGTTTGCTTTTACTTTACTTTACTTCTTTAAGTAAATTTCTTCAGAATTACTCCCAGCAGTACCCTCTCTCATAACAAATAGGTGCATTTAAAAAAAATACAAATCAGCACTTAGACATTTGAAAACATGTCTCATTATATACAGATATCTTTCCCAACAGGTGGAGGAAGTATAACTCACTATGGATCTTCTAAAGCCAGTCATCGAATGATAAATCATTGAATTGTATCTATGTTTTGAAGTCTTTTAATATTATTCTCACTTGTTGTTTGTTGTTCATCCTTCTTTCTCAAAGAGGATCAGGGACATGAAGAGGATAATGTCTTGGCTTGCAAATGGATTGGATTTAATGAGACAGCACAGTGAAGAGACATCAGTCTGCCAATCTCCTCCAACTCCAATGGCAAGACATGGGTCAGGACAACTTTCCCAATTCTCAGTTTATCTGAGGCTTATTCTCACTTACATTATTGTGACCATCAATGCAAATTGTTTTCCTGGTTCTGTTTACTTTGCTGCATAATGGTTCATAAATGTCTTTGAATTCTTCAAACGTGTCACTTATTTACCACAAAATAGTATCCATTCTATTCATATGAGAAAAAAAATCATTGGATCTTTGACCTCTATTAATAGATTAATATCTCTTCTTTGTGATTACAACTATGACTTCATTAACTGAGCTATAAGGGGAATTATGAAGGAGAGAAGCCATGGATTACAGTTAGTCAGTCAAGAAGGGGAAGTCAGATCACTTTTGATTTCTTCAGAGATGTACAGAGGATGTAGGACTTAATAGTAAAAGGAAAAGAACCCCATTTGTTGAACCTGTGTAATACTCTAATTGCTACAGGAATAAATGATATCCTTGACCTCCAAATCTGTCCTCTTATTAAGTATCATAGATTATTTTTCCATTCTTCAAAAATCTATGTTTGTCTTATAAGACAATCTGAATTATTCAATGGATGCCTTCTTGAAGATGCTCTTTTTCCTATCAGTAAAAGTATCATTTATCGTTCATCTGTCTATGCTTATTTAATATGTATAAAAGTGGGGTTGTTAAAAAGATAATGTGGATTATAGAAAGATAAAAAATATATAGTCTTTTCTCTCAAAGATTATATAGTTCAGTAGCTTCTGAAATGGATGTCTTCACATCTATATAAGTAGAAGATTCAGTGTGCAACATCAAAGCTCACACTTGTAAACCCTGCTACCTGGGAAAACTGGAGTTGGTGGATAATTTGAACTTAGGAGTTTTAAACTGCAAAGTTTCTAATAGCTGGGTTGGTGTTTGCACAAAGTCTGGTACCAATATGCTAACTCCAGAATGTGGGGGCTACTGGATTGCCCATTGAGGAATGAACTAGTCAAGCAGGAAATGGAGCAAATCAAAGTTCCCTTGCAATGGGACTGGAAATTTGAATGCCTGAGTGAGACATGGGCAGTTCTTAGTGTCTGTCTGTCTGTCTGTCTGTCTCTGTGTGTGTGTGTGTGTACATATATATATATATATATATATATATATATATATATATACACACACTATAAAGGTATATTTGATTATTGGTGTGTCTATAACTTAGTAGATAAGTCTATGAAGATGCATATAGTTAAGTAATTTAACAAACAAGGTTGAGTGATAGAATTTAAACTTATAGATTCAAGAGTGACACTCTATTCACTCTGCCCCAGAGCCATCCTTTTCTACTAATCTGGTCCAGATCCAGGACTCTACCTCACTTCTGAACCAATTCCACACCCAATTATACCCAAATTATTTTTATGGCACGATCCCTATTTCATACCCTTCTCCTATTAGAATGGAAGTAACTTGTGGGCAGGGTCTATCTTTCCTACTCATATTTGTATCCTTAGAGATTAACATGGTACCTGACAGTTACAAAGAACTTAATAAACCAAATACCTATTCATCTATCTTTTTATAGCTTTTTATCAAGTATGTATCTACTTATCTATCATTCATCTCAACAATTATCTTTCTGTCCATCTTTCTTATCCCCACTCAAATCTCAGCAATATAGCATAATCTTTGAACAAATAATTGACATTTCAATACCCAATAATAGGTGACAGTGAATTTTTAAATTTTAAATTTCTAGAAAAATTATTAAATTAATTATCAAGTGGATAAACAGATAGAATGAGATACAACGATAATTAGAAGCCAGCATGACTTCATCAAGAATAGGTCTCTTAGTGTTCCAAATCACTACTGATCAGAGAAATGCAAATTAAGACAACTCTGAGATACCACTACACACCTGTCAGATTGGCTAAAATGATAGGAACAAATAATGATGAATGTTGGAGGGGATGTGGGAAAACTGGGACACTGATACATTGTTGGTGGAGTTGTGAAAGAATCCAGCCATTCTGGAGAGCAATCTGGAACTATGCCCAAAAAGTTGTCAAACTATGCATACCCTTTGACCCAGCATTGCTGTTATTGGGATTATATCCCAAAGAAATACTAAAGAGCGGAAAGAGACATATATGTGCCAAAATGTTTGTGGCAGCTCTTTTTGTTGTAGCTAGAAACTGGAAGTTGAATGGATGTCCATCAATTGGAGAATGGTTGGGTAAATTGTGGTATATGAAGGTTATGGAATATTAATATTGCTCTGTAAGAAATGACCAGCAGGAAGAATACAGAGAGGCCTGGAGAGACTTAAATCAACTGTTGCTGAGTGAAATGAGCAGAACCAGAAGATCACTGTACATTTCAACAACAATACTGTATGAGGATGTATTCTGATGGAAGTGGAAATCTTCAACATAAAGAAGATCCAACTCACTTCCAGTTGATCAATGATGGACAGAGGTAGCTACACCCAGAGAAGAAACACTGGGAAGCGAATGTAAATTGTTAGCACTACTGTCTATCTACCCAGGTTACTTATACCTTCGGAAGCTAATAATTAATGTGCAACAAGAAAATGGTATTTACACACATATATTGTATCTAGGTTATATTGTAACACATGTAAAATGTATGGGATTACCTGCCATGGGGGGGAGGGAATGGAGGGAGGGAGGGAGGAGATAATTTGGAAAAATGAATTTAAAAAAAAAAAAAAAAAGAATAGGTCTCTTAGGGGCAGGGCATGATTCAGGTCAGATGCCTCTAATTAGGTTCAATATGGGAAGAATATGAAACACTTATATATCATTTTTTGGTTAAGAAAATATTTTCTTAGCTAAGAGGAAAACATTCAAAAAGGGTAGGACTTGAAGACCTTAGCTTAATTCTTCTGAGTGAAACTTCTTTGCTTGGTTTGCCCATTGCAAGTATCTGACAGGTGTCCTGGAGCCTTCATGGCTGCTCAGAACACAGGTGATCAGGAATTGATGTCAACACTCCAAGTCTTTAGTCCTCTAACCCACATATTTTAAGGAAAAATCACATTAATTTGCATTGGAATAATATAACATTATTACCTTTTATTATTGTTGTTGTTTTAAACAGTATTACTAGACTTATGTATATTTTGTGGCTTCTGTCATAATACATTGTCATGGCACTGTCATGAGACTGTCCAAAAAGTTCTATGTCCCACTCAAAGTATGATTTAGGTTGTCATGAGGAAAGCTTTTGACAAAACTTTTCCAATATTCTTTGTATAAATAATATCAAAATGTTTGATTGATAATATAAATATAGGAATATTAGAAACTTGAAGAAACAAATCCAATGAGAAGCAATTTAAAGGAATAATGTCATTTAACATTATCAATAACTTGAATGAAAAAGGAAGTATAAGCAAAGGAACAGAGTTCTGTTCTTTTTGTCAGGAAGGCTGAGGTCAAATTCCATCCAGTGGCTGTGTGACTCTGGACCAGTCATTTAGCATTTCAATGTACTAAGCAATTCACAAAGAATATAAATGAAAAAGAAAGCAAAAATCTGCATGGTAAACAGGGAAGAAAGTCTCATAGACTAGGAATTTGTTGATATTTTTTAATCTGTACTACTGGAAGGATTACTCACTTCAATGAGATCACAGATCCATTGTAATTGTAATTGGTATTTATGAAGATTTTAAAGATTACAAAATACTTTAGGTGAATTTGTACTTCTTGACAACCTTGGGAAGCACAATTGTTATTCTCATTATAAATATAAATGACTTGCCCAAGATCATTAAGTAATTATCAGGGGTGGGATTTGAACTGAATTCTTTTTGACTCTGAGAGCAGTATTCTATATATTATACTGGGAATTTTAAAAATTCTATGAGTCACCTGACTCAGAACCCTAAGGGGGCCAAGGTTAGGTCTTGGCCTTTTGAAACTAAAGACTTCTCTGTTAGATCAATTCTGAAAGAAAAAGAAATTAAAGAAGATATCTTAGCCACCATACAATTATACCAGTGAGTAAAAATGTTTTTTCAATGTAAAAATAAACCTCTTTTGTAAATGCCAAATAAACTAAATGCCTTGTTTTTCTTGGGAGCATGCATCTGAAAACTGGGGCCTCATATTTAATGATGAGTATAGATACATTGCTTTATTTGGAATAGCATACTATTATATCACATGAAAGAGTGAAAAATAACAGTAACACAGTGTATTGACTGTAACTGGCCTAGGGTCCTGAGATAAAGAGTGTAAAATTGTTTCTTACAGCTTTTCTTCCTCTTATATGAAATTCAGTTGAGTGACCTTTAGCCATTTTTTTTTTTCTGATGACATGCAGTAGGACAGAGAGTAGACCAGTTAATCTTGCTGTCAAATGGGTATTGTAGCAGATCATGGGACAGCTCAGGGTAAAGACCAGTAAATCTATAGGCAAGGTTCTTTGCTCTGCTCTAAGGATTCTTGTCAGTTTGGCTGAGACTAAAATTCAAGGAGAGGGCATCTGTCTTACTAAAAAGCACAATTAATTTATGCATTGATGAACAATGCATATCAAAAATTGCCATTGAAATAAACACCTGTTGTTGAGCGAAGCTGCTTTACTGGAAGACTGGTCTTGCTAAAACAGCGTGCATGATTGCGATTAAGCATGCTGAAATTGTCAGCTCCTTATGAGGCAGGTGTTGCAGAAGTGATCAATGAAGGCACCATAGTGGTTGTGAATTAAAAGAGTTATCCCATTTCATAGGAGCTTCAGACCTTTTAGTGGCTCATTTACTTAAATGGATCTTCTGATTACCTTGCAAATTGCAATGTCCTGGAAATGCATCCGCCCTGCCTTGTCCTCAGCCACTGTACATTCTTAGAATAAGAGTCCTCCCTGAGATTTTTCTTGCAAATGGAAGCAAAGAATTAATTTTAGCTCCTAGTATACTTTGCCTCCCCTCTCAATAAAGAAAAGCAGCTTGTTTTTTTGGAATAATGTCAAGACAGATGGATCTTATAGAACACATTATGGTAAGTTTCTTCATCCCAATTACCTGTGGAATTCTATCAAAACTTTCACATTAGCTAAAATTGCCTGCCTTATGCACAGACAAGTAGTTCCTTTTGAAAGTGGGGGTAGGATAGTTCCTATTGGCCTCCACTGATGCCTCCTAACCAGGAAAAACCTGAAGAGGATTCAGGCTTGCCCACATCCTAGTGAAGTTTAGTGGCTTTACTCTGGCTAAAAAACTCACTGAATATAACAAATGGTAGTAAGTTCTTAAATCCACTTTAACTCTATTTCTGGCCTTATAGCTTACTGTTTTTTTCCCTTGACCTTTGCTTGGTTCTGAGATACCAAATCTGTTTCTATTCTATGAGAAAATAAGATACCACAGAGGAGAAAGTTTTGGATCTGAAGTCAAGAAGATTTGAATTAAAATCCAGCCTCAGACATTTTCTTGTTGTATGATCCTGGATAAGTCACTTAATATTTGCCTGAGTTTCCTCATTTGTAAAATTATAATAATTATAATATTTGAGTTTTGGAGTTGAAGTGAATATCAAATAAAATAAGTTTTATAAAATTGCTTTGTAAACCTTAAAATGATATATAAATGCTAGCTATTATTTTGTTCTTAGATTTTTGTTTGAGTTTGGCTAACTCACTGTATCATATAGATCTTGTTTTTAACTGCTATTGGACATGACATTATTTTTCCTGCTGCTGACCACCTTGCTACTGCAAGTATTGTTGTACCAAGCCTCTTCTTTACCTGTTGTTGGGCAGTCAGTGTTGGATCTATCTTATAACTAATGAGTCTAGAGTCAATGTCATGGAAGACTTAATCATATACCTTTGGTCCTGAACTTGACATTCCAGGAAGAGCTAGATCTAGTGGAATGGATTGAACAGAATTGGTGCTATTGAAATACCTACTCCATATCCTTGTGTAGTTTACTCAAAGGACAAACACCTCAAAGGACCTAGGGAGAAGGATATCAGGACAGAACATTTCATAGAACCAGATCATTTGGAATCTTAGAGTTCCTCTGGTCTAACTCTTATCTGAATAACATCTCACTTTACAATACACCTTTGAAGATTACTACCTTTGCATTAATCCATTCTACTTAGTGATATTTCTTGTTATTAGGACATTTTCCCTTATATAAACACTAACTAGCTTCCATCTACTCTCTGGGGATATCTTTGAGAAGTGGGTGGAATAAAGAAAAAAAGCTTACTGCAAAGGCAGTAATTAGCAGGAACTTAAGGAAGCAAAAACCATATGGTATAGAGCATATAACATAGAAAGCAGCAACTTAAAGACAACTCCAGATCAGTGAAAATTTCCCCACAAGGCACAAGTGAGAAGAAAGGAAGGATAGAAGAAAGGATGACCAATTAACCTACAGGGAATGATAAGAGGGACCCATCAGAGAGGGATAACAGATGGTATTGATTTATAACTTAATAGTGATGAACTAGCTTTAGGATATTTGGAGCAGGCAGTATTCTGTAATGCTTTCTTTTGTTCTAAGACAAGAAAATGTGAAAAGGTTTTTCTAAAAGAAAGAAAAAATTTCAATTGTTTGATAAACATAGCCTACTGGTTATACGGTACTGGGTTAGGCTTATAGGAATTTAAAGTTAGAAGAAACTTATTTTATTCCAACCTCCTGATTTACAGGTTAGGAAATTGAGGTTGAGAATGGTCAGATGATCTGTCCAAGATGACTCAGCTCAACAGAATTGGGATTCAAACGGAAGTCCTCTGATGACAGAATCCAAAACTCTTTCGACTACGTCACGTTTTCTTCCTTTAGCTCTATAAGAAACAAAGACATCCAACATATGGCATTTGATCTTATAGCATATACACACTAGAGTAAGTAGGGAATATGAGCCCTGCACACAGATAATTGTAATTTGAGACTATATGCATGTTATATTCATGCTAAAAAGTTCAAAAGAGAGGAATTTCTTCTGGCCAGAGCAATCAGAAATTTTTCATGGAAATAGCATCATTTAAATGAAATTTTAAAGAGTAGGTAGAATTTCAAGAAGTAAAAATAGGAGAAAGTATTTTAGAACATAAATTCATGGAGAAAGCATGACACAAGGTGTTTTCAGGAAATAGTAGACCAAAAAGTAGAGGAAAAAAACATATTGTATAGAAGTATAACAAATTTTGGTAAGGGGTTGACCGCCATAAAAACCCTTTGGATCTCTAGTTGTTCCCAATTTGGGAAAAGGAAATTAATACAAGCAGGAGAGTAGAGGTTTTCACTTACTAATTTCAAGGAGAAGAGATAGGAGAATTGGCAGTCATCCCATAGTAACAGAATGACTGTGACAGCAATTGGTATCTGCCATATCTGCAATGCCTTTCTTTAAGACCATGAGGAATGGTGTTCTACAAGGACCACTGGGGAGGTATTGTGAGTGGTTGTACATTTTTATGCTAGACATTTCACTCTGGTAGGAAGAATGCTAAGAGATCCACCTGGCCTTATTTCTACTTAATTATGGGCATGCTTTTTAAAAACTATTCTGTTAAAATATATTTGCTAGCTTTTATATTAGTTCTTATAAACCTCTGTGACCGATCCTGTTCTTATGCTGCCAGGTGTCCCTTTGTTTTTGGGATGAGAGTGATCTTTATGAGTGCAGGACTGGGAGTTCAAACCCCAGCCCATTTATTAGCAAATTATGCTCTCTAACTAGGGACATAAGCACAAGTCATTTGATAACTATTCTTCTGAGTTCTGCAAGTAAATGCAGAACTCTTAATGTGGGGCATATTTTATAGATCTGACTCATAGAAAAGAGACAAAGTTACAGGATAATGTGAAGTTAGAATTAGCAAGGTTGGTTATAACCAGGATGTGATAGAACTTTGAAAATCAGATTAAGAAGGCTGGATCTTTTTCAAGTAGTCAATGTGGAGCCACTGCATGATTTTAAACTGAGTTGTGTCATGATCAAAGTTTTGTATTAGTAAGAAATCTACTGGCATTGAGTTAAGAATGGGAAAAGCCTAGAAGAACTCAAGTAAAGAGACTATTACAATCGTCCAAAAAAAAAGTCTCTGTACTAAAGAGGTGGCAGTGGGAATGGAAATTTAATAAAGGGATGATGAATAGAATTAGAACAATTTTAGAAGTCTAAGAAAGAACAGAGATAGCTAGGAATCAGTTGATGTTCTTATCTTTTGGTTATGTGAAAAAGATTAAACTTTCTTTCAGAATTTAGGGACTATGGGCTTCCCAATTAAAAAAAGGAATGAATCAAAACACATTTATATATATATATATATATAATGAAATAACAACTAATATTAGAAAATCCT
This sequence comes from Sminthopsis crassicaudata, assembly GCF_048593235.1. NCBI lineage: Eukaryota > Metazoa > Chordata > Mammalia > Dasyuromorphia > Dasyuridae > Sminthopsis > Sminthopsis crassicaudata. Next base: position 157,154,800 of record NC_133619.1, read on the forward strand.
TCTTTCCATGCAAAATGGGTTTTTTTTAATAAGTTGTTTGCAATATTTAAAATGTGTCTAGGGACCATGGAAGCATGCATAGAAGCCCTACTTCATACTTTATACTTTTTGCCAGTAAAATTTTATGAAAAAATATGTAAATATCACCAATCATAAATGTATATTCACCCCAGTGAATTTTTCCTATTATAAGGCTGATGAGAGTTGTAAGAGTTTGGCAAGATTTTGGATCATTCCAAAATTTGCTGAGTGAAGTTCTATACACAGAGATGAGGGGACAAGAGAAATAAGTAATCATTAAAATGAATTGTGAACTTGAGGACTGAACAAGGATGTGAAACTCCTTTGTAATCCATTTAAAGCTAACATACTTAATACCAGAGGTTTTTCATTTTCACAAAATATGAACCTGGAACAAAAGAGAAAGAGGAGGGTGTGAAAAAGAGTTCTAGAGGATTAAGAAGTTTTAATGAATTGTTGTCTGTAACATTGGAGGGAATATCCATGTTTGTGAAATCACTGAGCCTTCTGAATGTGTGGAAGATGGTAGGAATACAAATAAAAAAAAACAAAACAAGCCCTTGCCTTCAAGAAGTTTACAAATTTTATAAAAGGTAATACAAAATAATTTCCAACAACTATTGGATTGTGAAAGAACTTTTGTATGAGGTGGTACCTAGTAGTATTTTGAAGCTGGGTGGGGGTTTCAAGAGTTAGATTTAATGAGTAGGTTGCATACACAATTACTTCTACTTAGTGTCTTGAGTTATGAAATATTGCTTTTAAAACATTTTAGATATTGGGTGAAAGGTAATATTAGGCTTGAAATGGTTTATATTTCAAAATTCAAATGAATCATTTGTTTGCAAGGGATTAGTAACCTAGAAATACCATACTATATGTGAGGCAGTACTATATTCACTGTTATATTTTCTTTTCTTGTGAATTTCTGCCAGCTCCCCAAATTTTGGTGACTATATATATAAATTTATTTTTTTCTCTGCATAATTTTCTTTTGACAGCTTTTCTGATTGTCAGTTGCAGAAGTCCTAGTCTTGTGAAGAGTTAATGTGAGCAATGGATGTGTGAAATGTGTTGAATGAAAACTTTTCTATTCAAAGTAAATTAAAGAGAGTTAAATCTATTTTCATATCTCTTTAACTCTTATCAAGTTTTCTGAGGCTTTGCTCTGATAATAACAGCTGAATTTCTCCTAGGCAAAGCAGCCCACCAAGCAGGAATTTATACTCTTGACTGTTTGCTAACCATAATCACCACTGTAGAATGACTGCTACCATTGTTCTCTTTTCTCACCTCTTCTCTTAGTAGTAAAACCTCTTCTTCAAGAATGGAAAATTATGCAAATAAGTATGGTATGTGTGAATAACCAACAACACATCTACCATTGCTTTTTATCTCATTATTATATCCTTATTGTTCAGCCCCTGGAGAATAAGTGCTGCTGTTCAAATCTGAGAACCTACTCTCTGAACTATCACTAGTAATATGAAAATTGAATTATAGCTTAGCTATTTATAATGGATCATGATAATTTGCCCTTCTCTTGCTTCTCTCTATCCAGATGAAAGTTAGTTTCCAGAAAGTCATGTGACAGAATTGAGGTAGCTTTGTATTGTTAACTGAGATTCACAATTGACATCCTTTGAAAAGAGGAGACAATTCTACTCATCCTTATCCTTTTATCTACCATTGGCAGAGCATTCAATGTTGCCCTCAGGGGAAGGAGTTGAAGAACAGGCAAGAACCAATCAACACTTTTTTTTTTTTTTCAATCAACACTTAAAGGGACAGTAGAGCTTAAAAGGCTCAGTTGCACTCAGGAACTTTACTCTGGACAATCTTTCTCTCTAATATGGTCTTTCTCTTGGAATTAAGAGAAGCAATTTTCCTATGTCAGTGATTTACAGGAGCAAGAAACTGGGGATTTCCACCTTATCTGGAAAGCTGAGATCTGGAATGAGGCTCCCAATTGTGGGTAAAAAACCTTCCCTTACTTCAAGGACAAAGAATTAGATGTCAATTATTCACTTGGCTTCCTTTGTTGTGTTACCATTCCCTTTTAATGACTGACCCAGTTTCCCTAATTGTCCTATTCAGTTACTCTGCCTCAGGTTATAACTATTCCCTCTTAATGTTAGGATAAAGGTCTTATATCATAGACCTTAGGCTATAATCATTCCCTTTTAATGTTTGATGGGATAAAGGTCTTTATCCATTTTAGATATCATTAGAATATCAGGAGCCTCTCCAGTACCTCCCATTATATCATCCTAGGTGCCTCCCCCCATTAGGTCACTGTCCTTGTTATCCTATAAAAGAAAACTGTATCTGGCTTTCACTGCTGGATTCTTTAAGACAATAGTCTCGTTCAGCTCTGGGACCAAACCATGGATCCATTTGGTCCCAGTACATCTCTCCCTTTTAAATAAATTATTAAATTGTTCTCTAATTGCTATCTTGCTTAGTTTCTCCAGCATTACACCTCCCTTCCACTCCTGCTCTTAATGCACAGAAGAACTGGTCCAGCACAACCCATTTATTTGTCTAATTTTAATAGGTAGAGAAAAGTTTTTTTGTTTTTTTGGTTTTTTTGAATTGGCTTGAATTTGGTCTAGTCTATTCACTGGTCCTAAGTCATCCACAATCTGCTGTTAGATCTGAATTCAGGGACACCTTGATTAGAATAGTGATACTTACTAGCTATCTGATCCACTTTACCTCTATAGTTCTCAGTTTCCCCATCTGCAAAATTGGGGGATTGGACTCTATGATTACTATGGTCCCTTCCATGTTTAAATATATGATCCCACAATCCCTCCAAAGTGGAACAGAATTAGTCCAATGTCTTTTTCATGCTATACCACAGTCTCCTTGAAATCATCCTACTTCAGTTACTCTGCCCAGGCAATAATCAATCCCTCTTAATGTTTGATGGGATAAAGGATCCATTTTAGACATCATTAGAATATCAGGAGCCTCTCCAGCACCTCCCTCCATTATGTCATCCTAGGTGCCTCCCCCCATTAGGTCATCCCCATCTCTGGTACCTTCCCCATTATGTCATTGTTCTTGTTACCATTTAAAAGAATCTTGTATCCAACATTCTCTGCTGGATACTTTGAGATGAAAGTTCAATCCAGTCAACTGACTTACTCTCCAATAAATTAATAATTAAATTGTTCTCTAATCTCTATCCTGCCTCAGTTTCTCCGGCATTACATTTATAGAACACTCTCACAAATATTTTAAAATTGTGTGACCACTTCTCAGCTTTCTTTTCTTCAGACAAAACATTATCAATGCTTAATTGTTCAACATGTCTCATAATTTCTAAACCTTTTTGCATACTAGGTAATGCTCCATTTTGTCAATGTAGCTCTCAAAATCCCATTTATGTTAAATGAAGTATGGCCTTGAAATATAGCCATTTCACATAAGAGTCAATTACAGCTTTTCTCTTTTCTCTATAATGGCAACAGGAGTGAGAGACATTGAGTTGAAGTACTGGTGATGACTTATACCCTCATTTCTCATGATATTTTTGAGAAGTGGAGGTGTCTGGCAACTATTATTGAACAAAAGGCTGAGGAAATAGAATTATTGATATTAGCTGCAGACAATAGACAATGTGCTTCATCTTTCCAGCTGTAAGCTTCCTTCTCTACCTTCTTTTCCAATGATAGAGGCATGTGTAATGCTAAGGGCAAGAATATCATATTGAATTTGAAGTCAAGAGGTTCTGAATTCAAATTCCTCCCCAGACACTTATGATACTTAAAAGTTTGAATGACTTTGGGCTAGTTACTCAAGCTTTGTAAAAATGCATTTAAGATTTCTTCCAGCTCTTATTCTACATTCTGATAATTTATTATTCTTCACTTGAACATCTGCAGTTATGGCCATAATGTCTGAATACTCATTCTAAAAAATAAATATTTTGTGGAAATTATTGATTGATTATATTCCTTAAGTACAGTAGTTTGTCTTGAATGTAAAGTACTCAGCTCTAAGACTATTATGATTCTAGGAACCTGTGACCCATATCTGGTTTTATCAAAGGTAGGTAGGAAAAAAAATCTCCAAAGGCCAACTGTAATGATATTGGATTTAAATTCTGAGAGCATTAAGACTCAATGACTGTTTCTCAAAAGCTTTTGTGTGAGAGGAAGTTACTTGCTAAAAATACTGTCTGGAAAGGTAAACTATAGTGTCTCAATTTAGACTTCTACCATATTAAGCTCTCTTGCAAGTCATGGGGTTTATTATTCTTAAAAGTAATTTCAGACGATAGAGCCAAAAGGCAAATATGCTGTTTTTAATTCTGTAATGCTGCATGTTTGCTTATTAGACTTTGCTTTCCTTTCCTTGCCTTTCTCTTCTGCTTATAAACTTCTCTGGTTCAACAGAAACTGATCCCACATGATTGTTAAATGAAGAGACTGCAATTTCCTCAGGAAAAAATGCCAGAAAGAGAAAATAGTGCTCTTACAGTGGACTTTGTGATTTCGTGCTGTTTCCCCAATGCCATCATGAAAACATAGAGAAATGCTTTCTTTTCTCACTGTTTCTATGGGAATGAAGGCAGGCTATACACTCTGGACTGAAGAATACAACACAGTGTGTACGATATTAAGTCCTCTTGGGGGGCCTGGGGAAAGAGTAAGAACTAGGAGAAGATTAGGCCATTTGAACAAATAAATCAGAAACAGGGTTCAATTCACCACTAACCCAAATGATCCATCAAACAACATTATGCCAAACACTTGGGAAAGTGAAGTTTGCAGCAGGGGGCCAATGAAATACTTGGGGAACTTGTATTAATTCAGATAATATTAACTTAATGGGAATTTGTGGGGCCCAAAGGCATTTTGAGATGGTGAAAATGGGAAGATTCTTTTTTGAGAAAATGTCTAGAATTAAGAAAAGCTAAGCAGGGATTTTAAGATTAAAGAGAGTTATATGAGCAGACACAGTTCCAGAGACATTGGTTTTGTAGAGTTATAGGAGGTCAATAATGCATAAGTAATTAAGGAAAAACAAAAAACAAGACCTGGAATTTCATGGGTAGAAAGAACTCACAGTGAAGAAATTCTCTCTATTGCTATAGATTAGGACCAGCTCTCTAACTTATAGTGTTAAGGACTAGCTAGGGTGTTTATTCAGGGCCAAGCAGAATCCTGGTATAATTTGAATGCAGCTTACCTGACTTATGAGGCTATTTACCTCATTTACCATTTTTTGATGCCTCTTTGTACAGGAAAAACAAGATAACAGCTGATAAGCTAGAAAAGCAAAATAGTTTACATTCATTTTCACTTAGAAAGAATGGCTCAGAGGAGGTAAGTGTTTTGCCTATGGCCACACAGTTTATATGTGTCAGAGGCGGGATTTTAACCTAAATTTCTCTGACCTCCCTAAAGATAAGATTAAGTAGATTCAGATACCTGCCACAATTGATTCTGCAAGAAAATGGAGCTTTAAGGACAAAGCTTTGGTTGTTGGATGGTAGTTATAGACTCCACATTGCAGAACTATCTGGACCAAAAGTGTATGGAAGGAAAATATACCAATTCATGGATTTTCCCTCTTTGGAAATTGCTACTCATGAGTGAGTTCATTCAATTCCCAGTGTGAGCAATTCAATTATGCAACCACTCTCTTAGAGCTCATAATTTAGGAATATATCCTATATAAGACAAAAATTCAGACTAGGAGTTCCTTGAGAACAGACCATCTTTTCACTTTATTTGTATCTTCAAAATTTGGTACATTGCCTGGCACATAGTAGGTACTTAATAAATGTTTATTGAGTGACTGAATTCAATTGGACAAATGCTTAAGTATCTACTAAGTCCTAAAACTATACTAGACCTCAGAAATGCAAAGACAAAACCAAAATGGTTCCTGGTCTCGAAAAGCTTGTATTTTACTGGGAATATGTAATATGTAGGAAAGTATATAAATACAAAATACATGTATGAAGAGATTAATGTGCAACTGATCATAAACTGCCCAATGTTTATTTCCTTAAACCATTACAGTGTTATGTGATAGTGATTAGATGCTGAATCCCTCCTATTTCTAAGACAAGGAAGGTTAAAGGTTGGGAGATGGAGATGGGGCAAAGATGCCCTGTGGAGTTAGAGGCACTGCCTCTGCAACTGTTAATGAATTGGCAGGAAAGAGAATGCTGAGACATAAATATAAAGACTGTAGCTGAACCATACAGAAGCCCATATTGAATAGGTACAGAGTGGCTGGAGCCATTTCTGTTCCTGAAAAAAAAAAAAAAAAAAAAAAAGAACTACTTTCTGATATTTGGAATCATTTAGGTGCTTACACTCTCCTGGGAAGTTATGGATTCTAAGTTTTCTCTAATCCTTGTTCCTTAAAAATTGTTTGCTTTTTGTTTTGCTATTTATTCTGTTTTGTTTTGTGCATAATATTTTATTTTCCCCAATTACATATAAAAACAACTTATAACATTCATTTATTTTTTTTTTTGAGTTCCAAATTTTCTTTTTCTCTTCCCTCTTCCTACCCCTCCTTCCTTCCTGAAATGGTAAACAATTTGATATAGGTTCATTATATGTACAATCATGCAAAATATATTTCCATATTTTCTATTTATTTAGAAAGATACAAATTCATATAAAACAGCAGAATCATTCATGGAATTCCTGATTTGCTTGTATCTTTGTGAGGTAAATACAGCTGAGGAGAAGGATATGTCCAATGAAGTAAAAAAAAATAAACAAATAAACAGAAAATGACAGACCATATAAGTGCTAAGAGGAATTCTTTGGCACAAAATTTGATGCAACAAAAGACATTTTATTAGCATAAATTTTGTAGCATCTCAAAGGCAGAGAAAACACATGAATATAGATAACTATCTAGATCCAAAGTTTGAGGTAATTCTCATGGGAGAAAAGTTTATAAATGACCTAGAATAGGGTTTCTGAGGCAGTATATCTCAGTTATGTTTCACTTTCCTTTCAGTTTTTTATCATGTTTTTTGTTGTTTATTCTTGGTTTTCAAAGAGAACTAATGACATCACAGCATGATGTCTTGATTGAACGTGAATTGAACTCAAATGAGGCAGAATTGTTCAAAGTCATTCCCTCACTCTTCCTCACTAATTGAAGTCCCATGAAAAGACAAAAAGTCTAAAAGACTGGCAATGGACTGGGATGTAGTGACTGACTTTTACTTAGAAAGAGCCTTCTTATGGCAGGTTAGAAAAGAAACTAATTCTACTCTCACCATTCTCATCCCCAAAGGCAATACAGAGAACTGAAGATGAGGATTGTAAATTGTAGCCCTACTGGAAGAGGTGGGAAGAAAAGTGCCATCTGCACAAAGATTGCCCCATACTGAAAGACTAGCTAGGTTTCTTCAACCAGGTGGCTTTTGTCACACTTTCATTTCTACAGATTGGATGTGATACAAAATAATTTCAAGATAACAAGAAAGGAAGGATTTTCACAAATTCAATGTTTTGTTTGTATTCTGTTGCAGATTTTACCATTTCAGAGAAACTAAATGTATAACAATGCATGTCCATATTGCTATGTAAATAATACATCAGTGGCCTCAAAAAATTAAGATATCTTTTCCAAATATCACATTTTTTTTTTCTTTGAAAGCTATTTTTTGTAGTGAAATAATGAGGCTTAATCGATTCAATTCTCTCTTCTCATGAACTGGCTATCTGGGCATGGAGTAAAGAAGAAATGATCCATGCAGAATGAAGATCTTGGACATTGGAGAGGAAGCCTAGAGCTCCTGTGATCAAATAATCTTCAGTGATTCCCCTTTGCAATAAGGTATAATATAAAATCTAGATTATTTAGCATGGCATTCAATTTCCTTCATAATATATTTCCATCTTATCTTTGTTCAACCAAATTCCATTAGTACGGGCAGCTAAGTGTGCAAAGGATAGAATGCTGGGGCTTGTCAGGAAGATCTGTGTTCAGACAACTAACTAGTTGTGTGACTCTAAATACCCTTAGTTTTGTTTACCCGTTTCCTCATCTTTAAAATGAAGATAATAATAGCATCTACCTCTCAGAGTTGTGAAGATCAAATGGAAAAGTGTTTAACTTCTCAGCTCAGAGATACTAAAAAGCATCTGAAAAGTCAGCAGAAGAGGTCTGTGGAACCAGAATAGGAACCTAGTGCCCAATCCCAGTGCAGGCACAGCCTGGTACCAATTCTGGCCCAGACCGTAGTGTCAGCAATGCAGGATCTCTGAATCAACAGTAATGCTGGAGGTTTCTAGATCTCTCAGTCTGGGGATACCAGGGAGGATTCAGAAGGCAAAAGGGTGGGAGTCTGGTATGCAGTCCCAGAGAAGATTTGGTCAGCCCTGGCCAGCACACTAAATCTTATTACAGTGGGGCAGGAACATACTTACCAGCTCCAGGGCAGAAAAGAATGCTTGTGGTAAGATTCCTAGAAGAATTTCTGAAAACAGGTGCACAAAATTCGTGGAGCTTGGGATAGCACACCCTTCTTCTCCCTGGAAAGAGAGTCGTATTTTAGTAAAATTTAATAAAGAGTTAAAAGTTAAAAGCAGAGTAATGGGCTAGGGAAAAAAAAGAATTTCTGACTTTTAAAAGTTATCATGGTGACAAGAAAGATCAAAACATGCACTCAGAAGATGATAACAAAGTTGAAGCTCCTACGTCCAAAACCTCCAAGAAAAATAAGAATTGGGCTCAGGCTATGGAAGAGCCTGACTTTGAAAACAAAGTAAGATAGATAAAGGAAAAATTAGGGAAAGAATTGAGAGAGGTGGGAAAGGAAATATAAAAAGCTAATAAGAAGAATGCCTTGCAAAGCAAAATTGGCCAGTTGAGAGAGGTACAAAATCTCACCAAGGAAAATCCTTAAAAATAGAATTAAGCAAATGGAAACTAAAGACTTTATGAGAAATCAAGTTACAAAAGCAAAACCAAAAAAATATAAAATATCTCTTTGGAAAAACAACTGATCTGGAAAATAGATCTAAAAGAAATATTTTAAAAAATATTCATCTACATGAAAGTCATGATCAAAAAAAGTTTGAACATTATCTTTCTTTTTATTTTTATTAATTTTATGATTATAAAATTTTTGACAGTACATATGCATGAGTAATTTCTTTTATAACATTATCCCTTGTATTCATTTTTCCAAATTTTCCCCTCCCTCTCTCTACTCCCTCCCCCCATGACAGACAATCCCATACATATTAAATGTGTTACAGTATAACCTAGATACAATATATGTGTGTAAATCCAATTTTCTTGTTGCACTTTAAGAATTGGATTCTGAAGGTATAAGTAACCTGGGTAGAAAGACAGTAGTGCTAACAGTTTACATTCAATTGAACGTTATCTTTCAAGAAATTATCAAGGAAAACTGTCCTGATAGTCTAGAAACAGAGGGTAAAATAGAAATTGAAAGAATCCGCCAATCCTCCTGAAAGAGATTCCAAAATGAAAACTCCCAGGAATATTATAGCCAAATTCCGGAACTCCCAGGTCAAGGAGAAAATATTACAAGCATCCAGAAAGAAAAAAAATTCAAGTATAGTGAGGCCACAGTCAGGATAACACAAGATTTATCAGCTTCTCCATTAAAGGACTACAGGGCTTGGAATATGATATTCCAGGGAGCATTGGAGCTAGGATTCCAAACAAGAATCACTGATCCAGCAAAACTGACTATAAACCATTAGAGGAAAAAGTGGTCATTCAATGAAAAAGAGGATTTTCAAGTATTCATGATGAAGAGACCAGACCCGATTGAAAATTTTGATTTTTCAAATAGGACTCTGGAGAAGCATAAAGAAATTATTAGGAAAGTGATATAAAGGACTTGATAAGGTTGATCTATTTTATTCTTATATGGGAGAATTGATACTTGTAAGTCATTAGAAATTTCTCATTATTATGGCCGTTAGGAGTATATATGGACAGAGGGCACAGGTGTGAGCTGAATATAAAGGGATAATATTTTTTGTGTTCATACATAAACTTTCTCTGTATTATGATTTTATTGTGGTATATTCTTAACAGTGGAAATCTGAGTCAAAGAATGTAGATACATGACTAATGTTTTGTGCTTATCCTGAGTTTAATTTTCTTTTTTTATTAAAGTTTTTTTTTTATTTTCAAAATACATGCATAGATAATTTTCACCATTCACTCTTGAACAATCTTGTGTCCCAAAATTTTTCCTTTCTTTTCCCGCACTGCTTTCCCTAGAAATCAAATAATTCAATCTGTTAAATGTGCGATTTTTCTTACACATTTCCAAAATTATCATGCTTCACAAGAAAAGTCAGATGAAAAAAGGAAAAAAAAAATAAGAAAGAAAAAAAATGCAAGCAAACAACAAAAAATTAAAATGCCATAGTTTTCAGTCCCCATAGTCCTCAATCTGAGTGCAGATGGCTCTTTCCATCACAAGATTGGATTGGAACTGACCTGAATCGCCTTGTTGTTGAAAAGGACCACGTGCATCAGAATTGATCAGGGTATAATCTTGTTGCTGTGTACAATGTTCTCTTGGTTCTACTAACTTCACTTTACATTATTTCATGTAAGTTTCTCTAGACCTTTCTGAAACCATCTTGTTGATCATTTCTTATAGAACAATAATATTCCATAATATTCATATACTATAATGTATTCAGCAGTTCTCCAATTGATGGGCATTCACTCAATTTGCAGTTTCTTGACACCACAAAAAGAAATGCTACTGACATTTTTTGTACACATATGTCCTTTACTTTTTTTTATGATCTCTTTGGGATACGGTCCAGTGGAGACACTGTTGGATCACAGGGTAAAAAGGAGAGAGAGAATAAATGGGGGCAAATAAATTTAGCAATAGCAATTGAAAAAAAAATTTCAAAACAAGTTTCTCTGATAAGGTCTCATTTCTTAGGCATGAGGGAACAGAGTCAAATTTATAAAAAATAAGAGCCATGCCCCAATTGATAAATGATCAAAAGATATGATCTGTGCCCAAAGGACTGCAAATTCATGCATATCATTTGACTTAACAACACCAATATTGGTATGTATACCAAAAGAGATTCAGGGAAAAAAAAGAAAAAAAGAAAGAAAAAAGAAACAGAGGAAAGAAAAAGGAAAATTACCTATGTGTACAAAAAATATTCATAGCAGCTCTCTTCTCAGGGCAAAAAACAAAATTAGAAATTGAGGTGAAACCCATCAACTGGAGGATGGCTCAATAAACTATGGTATGTGGTTTGTAATGGAATATTTTTATTCTCTGAGAATTGACGAGCAGGATGTTCTCAGAAAAAAACAAACAAACCTAGAAAGTCTTCCATGAACAAAGGAAAATATACTGTATACAAAATAATAGCAATTTTTGGAATGACCAGCTATTGATGATTTTGTTATTCTCAGTAGTACAATAATCCACAACTAATCTGAAGAATTAATAATGAAAAATCTGATCCATATACAGAGAAGGAACTGATTTGATTTGAATACAAATTGAAGCATTCTCTCTTTCTCTATCTTTATTTTTAATTTAATTTTTCTTTTTTTTTTAATTAGGATGAGAGATTTATGTTTTCTTTTGCAATTTCACTTTTATAGAAATATTTTGCATAACTTCACATGTGCTTTCATAATTGTGGGTAAGATAAAGGAGAGAACCTAAAACTCAAAAATCTGAAAAAGAGATGTTAAAAAATATTTTCAATGTAACTAGGAGAAAATGTTAAATAAATAAATAAAATTAAAGGAAAGAAATAAATACTACACTGACAGGAAAAATTAAAAAATGCTTAGGGCATGCATCTTATATTCCCTCTCTGACAAACAAGTTCTATCTGGACTGTGGGTGGTCTGGGAATAAGAAATTCAGGATTACCAAGTTATCTAGTTATTTTTTCCCTGTAAGTTTCTTCTTGCTTATTTCTTAGTCACAGGGGTGGGTATTTGTATAAATTATTTACTTCTGCCCTGTTTTAGTAAAATCATAGAGATTTCAAAGGGGGCAGACATTGCTCCAATGCAAGAAAACTAGCAACAATGATAGGAGAATTTACCATAGGGTTGATTCTACAAAGAAAAGTTTCTACAATATAAAATCCATTCAATTTCACAAACATTTATTTAGCAATGATTATGTACAAGGTGAGAAGCCCTGACATATAGTGAATAGACTATAGCCCTGGAATTCAAAAAGACCTCAAGTCTTTCCTCTGACCCACATGTCTGATTATGTGACATTGGGTGAGTCACTTAATCTCTTATTGCTGAAAGCAATTTTTTTTAAGCTTAATAGATTCTGATTGGATTGGGAGATAGAAGTTACTTATTGAAAATACTCTATGCCATTGAAATCAAAAGCCCCCAATACAAACAACAAAATAAACAAGTTACTGTGTTAGGTGCTAAAGATATAAAGAAAATAAAAATCAGCATTTTCCTTGCCCTCTAGAGCTTACAGTCTGCTTATGGATAACAATGTAATATAATTTTAGTAGCATAGGCTGCTGTGAATTATAGCTTTCCCAATTGGAAGAAGAGACTTAAATATTATGATAGGAGCCCTAAAGAATGGCAAAGCCCAGGAATTTTGGAGTTTTCTATCAAGCATGTATGGACAAGTGCTGTGGTGGGAGCTGATTGAAGATATGGTGCTGCTACTTTTAAGTAAATATTAATATTAACAGTTAAACCTTTGTCAGGCCTACTAGGCTACTTAAAGAATGACTTGACTTGATAGACCATACTGCTTGTGCATGACAGTTTCTATCTCACAGCTTTGTTGGGACCTGAAGAATCACTTTCTTCTTCTTTTTTCTTTTCTGGTCAACATCATTTAGCTTTTGGAGTTTCCTCGCTTCTTTAAAAATCATTATTATTATTATTATTGCTATTCATACTTTTTAAATGGGTTGTGGTTTCAGATAAAGATAACTTGACATTCTAAGGAAATATTTGCTATGGAGCAGTGGGTAAGGAGAAAACAGGAGAAAACACAAACTAGAAAGTAGAAATGTAAATTGAGAAGAGAAATTTCACTGAACTTAAGAGAAAAAAAAATCCTATATTGAGCTTTCTGGCAACACTAAGAGAAGCTTCTCTCAGATGAATGGATAAAATATAATTTGGTAAGGGATATGGAACTAATAACTCTCAGAATCAAGAAAAACTTCAAGCAGGAGACAGGTTCTAAAGTGAACCTAAGAAAAGCTAAAAAGATGAATAGGCAGTGTGTTCTAGGCATGTTTGATAGGCAGTATGAATACATTGAGGTTGAGATGGAAGAGCAAGTCCTGGGAACAACCAGTAGGTTAATTTGACCAGATGGTGTGGTATTGTTCATCCTTTGTTCTCCAAGAGGACCAATGATATCAGGAAGGTGATGGCTTGTGAATTGGATTTAAGTGAGGCAGAGCTGTGCAAGGAATTTGTGCATAAAGTTAGGAAAGGGGGGGGAAGTAAACCTTGAAAGATTAGAGGGAACTAGTAGATGATGAAGATGTTTTAAAAGCTAGGGGAAGGAGTATATATGTTTATGTTTGTTTGTATTTGTATAATACATGCATGCATGAATATATACACATAATACATACATATATGTATGTATATGTATATATGTATTATGCCAGAAATGATAAGAGAACCCCTGAGGCTTCTTGGGCAGAGGGAGTGAAATTGTTAGACCTTGGTCACCTAGGAAGAACTTTGTAACAACTATTTCCACACACACAAAGTTATATATTTAGTTAAAACTCAGGCTCCATATAGAAAGTTGAAAATGAATAATTCCAATGGGCAAAGTAATGTTAAATTTAGGAAGTGTGATATTACAGCTGTTAATGCTAAAACATATAGGATACAATCTACTGTGGAATTAGATGCCATTTCCATAGCTCTTTCTTTTGTGATCTTTTTCAAATAAAAGGATATGGTGGTTCAGAGGTGTGGTAATAGACATTAATCTTATTTTGACATGTGGAAGATGGCATTTAGATGCTGGATATATGCACTGTGAAATGATTAGAAATTATTATGGTATAAGGAATTTGTGATTTAGTTTGAATGATTGGATCTCTCCTAAAATGTGCTGGGCTGTTAGCTTTAAAAATAATTTGTGCAGTCAAAAGAAATCAAAATTGACTTCAGTCATTCATATTTTATTTTGGAAATAAGCAACATTTGCTCTATGTTTTAAAGGAACAGGTCATTGGAATATAACTTTAAAAATCAGCCTCTTAAGAAGAAAGTGAAAAATCTGTAAATTTGGAAGAGAGTGACTTCTTTGTCAAAGGAATGAGATCTTATAAAGTAGGTGTTGAGTCATTTGCTTGCTAATTAATTATATGAATCTTTTAACTTTTATTAATATTTGTATGGCACAAGTTGCACTATTGAATTGGTGAGGATTATAAGGAAGTGTAGGGCAAAGTGCAGGTGACTAAAAGAGATATGCATAATGATTAGTGGAATATATATCAAGGGACTTAACATTTTAGAAAGAAAAGATCTCATCTACCAATTTACCATACTAATATTTCCTAAATGCCTTTAGTATATACTGCACTTTTGATTCTAAATTATTTTCTTTTTAAAAAACATTGTTTATTTATTTTTTTCTCATTGCACATATATAATTAACTTTTAAATATACATTTCTTCATGAATCATGATGAGAGAGAAAAGTCAGAACAAAAGGGAAAAAACTACAGGATAGGGAAAAAAACCACAAAAAAGAAGTGAACATAGCATGGGTTGATTTACATTCAATCTCCATAGTTCTTTTTCTGGATGCAGATGCCATTTTCTATGCAAAGTTTATTGGAATTGTCTTGGATCATTGAATCACTGAGAAGAACCAAGATTTTTATAGTTGATCATCACAGAATCTTCATTTTATTATATAATACTATATATACATTTCTGGTTCTGCTTGTTTGACTCAGCATCAGTTAAAGTAAATCTTTTCAGGACTTTCTAAAATCATATTAAGTTATTCTCCAATTGATGGGCACCTACTCATTTTCCAATTCTTTGCTACAGAAAAAGAGCTGCTACAGTTTTGCACATGTGAGTTATTTTTTCTCCTTTACAATTTCCTTGGGATATAGACCCAGTAAGCATTGCTGAGTCAAAGGGTATACACAGTTTGATAGCACTTTGGGCATAATTCCAAATTGCTTTCCAAAATGGTTAGATCATTTCATAACTCCACCAACAATGCATTAGTATCTGAGTTTTCTCACATCCCCTCCAACATTTATCCTTATCTTTTTCTGCCATCTTAGCCAATATTAGAGGTGTAAAGTGATACCTCAGAGTTATTTCAATTTGCATTTCTCTAATCAACAATGATTTAGAGACTTTTTTCATATGGCTATAGGTAGCTTTAATTTCTTATCTGAAAATTGTCTGTTCATATCCTTTGACCACTTATCATTTGGGGAATGACTTATATTCTTATAAATTTGACATAGTTCTTTATATATTTTAGAAAAGAGACCTTTATCTGAAACACTGACTGTAAAAATGTTTTCCCAGCTTTGTACTTCCCTTTTAGTCTTGTTTCTATTGGTTTTGTTTGTGGGAAAACATATTAAGGTAATCAAAGTTATCCATTCTGCATTCCATAATGTTCTCCAGTTCTTCTTCCTCCCTTCTCAAAAGATCTGAGCAGTAGATTACTCCTTGCTTTCCCAGTTTGCTTATGGTATATTGTACGTTCCAATCATTTACCTATTTTGACCTTATTTTGATATGGGATGTGAGATAGAGTTCTATGCCAAGTTTCTGACATATTATTTTCCCGTTTTCCCAGCATTTTTCTTATCCTAGAAGCTTGAGTTTGGAGATTTACCAAATATAATGTTAAATAATTAAATAAGTCAATAATTACTGTGTCATGTGTATCTAACGTATTTCCCTGGTCTACCATTCTATTTCTTAGCCAGAAAGGGCTTTTGATGACTGTACCTATAGTTTTAGGTCTGGTACTGAAAGGCCACCATCATTTTTTTTTCATTAATTCCCTTGATATTCTTGACCTTTTGCTCTTTCAGATGAATTTTGTTATAATTTTTTCTAGCTCTATAAAACTTTTTTTGGCAGTCTGATTAGTATGGTACTGAATAAGTAGACCAATTTACATAGAATTATCATTTTTATATTAGCTCATCCTACTTGTATGCAATTGATGTGTTTCCAATTGCTTAGATATGACTTTATTTGTGTGAGACATGTTTTGTAATTGTATTCATATAGTTCCTGGCTTTGTCCTGGCAGATAGACACCCAAATTTTTTTTGTCTACATTTATTTTAAATGGAATTTCTCTTTCTATCCCTTGCTGTTGGGTTTAGTGAGCAATATGTAAAAATTCTGATGATTTGTGTGAGTTTATTTTATATCCTGTAACTTTGCTAAAGTTGTGAATTGTTTGGAGTAGGTTTTTGAATATTTTATAGGTTTCTCTAAGAATATCATCTGCAAATGTGATAGTTTTATCTCCTTATTGCCTCTTCTTATTCCTTTAATTTTTTTTTCTTTTTTTAAGTAAATTTCTAGTACAATACTGAATAACAGTGGTGATAATGGGCATCCTTGTTTAAAACTTTTTCCTATTGAGAATGTGTCTAGCTTCTTTCCATTACAAATAATGTCTGCTGTTGGTTGCTTTTTATTTTAAGGAAAACACCTTTTATCATTATGTTCTCTAGTATTTTTAATAGGAATGAGTGCTGTATTTTGTCAAAAGCTTTTTTGTTTGTTTGTTTCTATTGAGATTATCATATGATTTCTGTTGGTTTTGTTATTGATATGGCCAATTATAGCAATAGTTTTCCTGATATTGAACCAGCCCTTTATTCCTGGTTTTAATCTCACTTGGTCATAGTGTATTATACTGCTGATAAGTTGCTGTAATCTTTTTGCTAATATTTTATTTAAAATGTTGTCATCAATATTTATTAGTGAGATTGGTCTGTAATTTTCTTTCTCTGTTTTGGCTCTTCCTGTTTTAGGTATAAGTACCATATTTGTATCATAGAATTAATTTGTCAGGACTCTTTCTTTGACTATTTCTTCAAGTTATTTACATAGTATTGGAATTATTCTTTAAATGTATGGTAGAATTTACTTGTAAATTCATTAGGGCCTGGAAATTTTTTCTTAGGAAGTTCATTGATGATTTGTTCAATTTCTTTTTCTAGAATGGAACTGTTTAAGTAATTTATTTCCTGTTCTCTTAATTAATATTAAATTGAAAATATTAATCATCCTTGCTCAAAATATCTCCTAATTATTGTTTTAATGTCTTTGTCATTGGTGGCAAGTTCACCCTTTTCATTTTAAATACTGGTAATTTATTTATTTTTTTTTCTTTCCTTTTTCTAATCAAATTAACCAAAGCTTCAACTATTTTGTGGTTATATTTTTAATATAAAATCAGTTCTTAGTTTTATTAGTTAGATCATTAGTTTCAATTTTATTAATCTCTCCTTTGAGTTTCAGAATTTCTAATTTATTATTTAGTTAAGGGTTTTTAATTTGTTCTTTTTTATAGCTTTTTTTTTGTTGCATGCCTGATTTTATTGTATTTATTTTATTCATGTAACTATTTACAGATATGAAATTTCCCCTAATAACTGCTTTGGCTGCATCCTATAGGTTTTGGTATGTTGTCTCACTATTGTCATTTACTTGGATGAAATTATGGATTGTTTCTGTGATTTGTTGTTTGACCCATTCATTCTTTAGAATTAGATTATTTAATTTCCAATTTGCTTTTACTCTCTCATTGGCCCTTTATTGAATATAATTTTTATTGCATTTACTATTTCTGCCTTTGATTGTGAGGTTTTTATGTCCTAATACATAGTCAATTTTCGTGTAGGTGCCATGTATTACTGAAGAAAAAAAAATATTTCTTTCTGTCCCTATTCTGTTTTCTTCTGAGGCTTATCATATTTAGGTTTTCTAGAATTCAATTAACCTCCCTAATTTCTTTCTTATTTATTTTGTGGTTATATTTGTCTGATTATGAGAGGGAAAGTTGAGGACCCCCCACTAGTATAGTTTTGCTGTCTTTTTCTTCCTGAAACTAGCTTAAAATCTTCTTTAAGAATTGTCTGCTCTTCTACTTGGTGCATATACATTCAGTATGATTACTACTTCATTCTTTATAGTATCATTTATCAAGAGGTATTTTCCTCCTTGAAATTATGAAAAGGGTTTAAATAATTGTTTACCTTTCTATGCTTCTCTTGAGTCCTGTGTTTGAAGGTCATATTTTCTGTTTAGTTCTGTTTTTTTCAATAGAAACAATTGAAAGTCTCTTACTTTATTGAAGATCCATCTGCTCCCCTGAAAGATGATACTCAGTCTAACTGGGTAGTTAATTCTTGGTTGTTTTCCTTCCAGAATATGGGATTTCAGGTTGTCTGATCCTTTATTGTAGTTGTACCAGACCCCCAGTAATCATAACTGTTGCTCCTTGATAACTAAATTTCTTTTGTCTGGCAAGATGTAGCATTTTTTCCTTAAGCTTTATAGTTCTGGCATTTTGCCACAATGTTCCTTGGGGTTTTCATTGTGGGATCTCTTTCCAAATGTAAATGATGGATTTTTTTTCAATGACTATTTCCCCTTCTGTTTCTAGTATATTGGAATAGTTTTCCTTGATGAGCTCTTGAAGAATAGTATCTGGGCTCTTTTTTTTTTTTTTTGCCCATGGTCTTCGGGTAGACTAGTAATTTTTAAATTGCCTCTCCTGGATCTATTTTCCAGGTCAGCTATTGTTGCAAGGAGGTATTTTACATCTCTCCCCTACCAAATTTTTTCAGTCTTTTAAATTTGTTTGATGGATTCTTGACATCTTATAGTCATTAGCTTGCATTTGCCCTATTCTAGTTTTTAATAAATGATTTTCTTCAGTTAGTTTTTGCATCTCTTTTCCCATTTGATTTATTTTACTTTTCAAGGTGCTGTTTTCTTTAATGGATTTTTTTTTTATTTGCTCCATTGTATTTTTTAAGGATTTTTCTTTTCCAAGTTGCTGAATTTCTCATACATAACTCTCATTTCTTTTCTCATTTTTTCTTTCATCTCTCTTATTTGACTTTTAAAGTCCTTTATGAGCACTTCCAAGAAGCCTCTTTGGGCCTGAGAATTCATATTACTCTTTGGGATTTCCTCTGTCAACATTTTGTTCTTGTCTGACTTGATGTTTTGGTCTTCCATCACCATAGTAGTTTTCTATGGCCAAGATTCTTTTTGTTTCTTTCCCATTTTCTTTCTTTAAAAAAAAAAAAAAAAAAGTCCTCTTTATTTTTTGTCAAGATTTGCTTCTGGAGTAAGGGGGTGCTGTCCTGCACAGCTCTGAGTCTTGGTTTTGAGGACAGGGATCCCTTGTGTTTCTGGGGGATAGCTTTGCCTGCTCTTTCCAAGAAACCGCCTGGTTTCCCAAAATTTGCCTTCAGAACTGGAACTGGAGTCTGCCCTACTGATTTGCTCCACTACTAAGACAGAACCAAAGGTCTCTGTTGCTGATGTGTTGTGATTAAGACCTATCACTGGCTTTTCCAGACTCTGTCTTGACTGAGCCAAACATCCCTTTTCACTCTAGTGAGACTGACCTTTCTTGAAGTTTTTCCAATTTATCTTGAACTGGAGGTTGGTTTCATTCCATTAGACTCAGTTCAGAGACTTAGTTTCATGTGATTTCAAGGATAACTGAAAGCATTTGAGCAGTTTCCTAGCTTCACTCTGCCATCTTGGCTCCACAGACTTTAGAATGTTTTCATCTTTCCTTTTGTAACCAAACGAGAAGTGAATAATTTAAAAGAATGATCAGTATTGTTCCCATGGAATAATAGCAACAACAACAAAAATGATGATGATAATGATGATGATGATGGATAAACTATTCCTAGTACTACCACCATCACTACTATTACAACTATCACCCCCATCATTCCCCACCAGTACCACCATCCTTGATGGTGTTAGTGGAGGATGTTAGGAGGGAGAATGAACCATTTGATTTTCTCAATTGGTGTACTTAATTTATTGCATAAAATTCCTGGTTTTGTCTACAATATTCACAGATTCTATTTATTGGAAGATTCATTAGGATCTAGTCAGAATCTTAATTAGTGCTTGAAAATAAACATTTTTCCCCCTGAGGGACAATAATCTTGAGTTGGGGTATGGCAATAAGGAATTCACCATCTCTGGGTTTCATGCCTTCTAATCCTACAATGGTCTGAGCCATATGGTATGATATTGTTTCTTCAACTGGAACTCCAGGATCCATATTTCTGAGTATGTGGCCCAGTAGATAAAATATTGGACAAAGCTTGAAGAAGGAGGGTTTTACATAATTCATGAAATTCCGCAAGCCATAATAAATTTTCTCCAGGCTCCAGACATGTCCTTGCTATGGATTTCCAATCATTCGGGGTTAGGACTTCATAAGACAAACCATCTAGTAACATTTTGACATAAGCTGATGTAGCCCCATAAAGGGTACAACCTTTTTTCAAATCCTTAATTGTATTCAAATCTAAAGGTGCATATCTTCTCCTTTTTTTACCTACAGAGTCAGTATTTTCAATCACAGGATATGCATGTATAAAATCACTTATATCCTGTCCTTCTCTCTTAGCTTTAACCAATGCTTTTTCTAATCTTGTCATAGGCTTAGGCTTCTTCACAGGCAATTCAGTTTGTGTTTCTGCCTCTTCCCCTCTTTCTTCCTCCATCTCTGAAGCTGGGGTTGATGTGGGCCTGTCAATAATCTGTTCTCTAGGCAGGGTTGAAGCTTCTTCAAGAGAATCATACCATAATTCCTCATTTAAATCCTCTTGCTCTAGGGCAAGATCTTGATCTTTCCTTTTATCCTCACACTTCCTCCTCTGTTCATTTTTAGAACTTTTCCTTCTCCTACAACTTGCTTGATAGTTTAAGGCTAATTGAACTATGTTGTAGATATAAAATACTTCTGCAGAAATTGAACGAGGCCCATTTTTTGCTTGAAATTCTTTCATTTCATATCCCACTAGCTTCCATTTATCTACATCTATCTTTTCTTCCTCTAAGAACCAAGGGGAAGTGCATCTTAATGCAGCCAAGAGTTTAGCAATCTGTACCCAGGTTACAAGTAAACTCTGCTCCTCAATTATCTTGATTATACTCTCTATAGTACCACTCCTGAATGAGGGTGGAGCTGAGGTTGCTTCTGGGGCTGGGGATGAGTCGGCTGAGGTCCAGGGATTGAATATAGCTAACATCTGTCCCATTTCAGCTATAAGAGATTCCTGGTTTAGCCCTTAACAAGTTAAGTTCCTTATTTATCTATTAGCACGCTCACTTAATCTTTAACAAAGTTTCCTCGTTACTCACGGTTCTGGGTCAGAGAGACTGAGATCTAGATCGGAAGCTTTTCCACTGGAATCAGGACTGTGTCTGTCCCTGTTCGGGCGCCAAATTGCAAAGGTCTGGTCTAGCTCCTCTTGTCAGGATAAGCAAAAGTCCTTGCCCCACGTGTGGACGCCAAATGTAGTGAGCTGTCGTCTCCAGAAGCTGCCGGATCTCTCTCTGGGAAGAGATCTGCTGTGTCTACTCAAATCTTTCAGACAGATTCTTCTTCCTGTAGTGAACCGTTGTCTCCAGGCAGTTGCTGTTAACTCTTGTCCTTAGAAGTGACTTCCCTTCCTGCAGAGAGCCCCGTCAGGCCTGATGTAATGCAGAGAGTCCTCTTCTTTCTCTGAGAGTCCTCGCTTTTATTCTCCCAGAGAATGGGCGTGGGATAATGCAAGGGCTTCTGGGAAGAACCACCCCAGCCAATGAGCTTGCCCCCTCTATCAAGTCAACCTGAGTTCTCACCTTGTAATTGTCCAGAAAACCTCAGTTCTCACTTAGTAATCCTAACAGGAGGGGAAGGGAAGAAGCATTTATATTTCACCTATTATGTGCCAGCACTGTGATAAACATTTTACTAGTACAACCTTACTTGATTCACATAGGAAGCTTGTGAAGGAATTATTATTATCTCCATCTTACAGCTGGGAAAATATAACAGGGTCATACCACTAATAAATGTCTGAGGTTGGGTATGAACTGAGATCTTCCCAATGCCAAACCCAGTGCTCTATCTATTCTGTTGTCTTAACTGCCTCAAACTGAGTTTAACTTCAACCTCAGACATTTAACTAACTGTGTGACAGGGAAAATCACTTTTGTCTGCCCCTGAGTTCAAATTTAGCTCACACATTTATTAAGCACTCACCCTTTGTCTCAGTTTCCTCAACTGGAAAATGGGGATAATAATATCACATATTCCAGGATGTTGTGAGGATCAAATGAAACAATAAGTATAAAGTGTATAGTACAATGGTTGACATAGAATAAATGCTTTAATAAATAATTGTTCTCTTTCCCTTTTTTTCCCTCTTCTTCAGGGGATGACCCTCATCCCCACCCATTTTAATGGCAAACATGAATTACCTCCTTTTCTTTTCATTGACTGTCCTCTGTGATACTGCCAGCCTTGCCCAATCTCCCACTGATTTTGCCCCAGGGGAAAGGATTCCTAATTAAGGTCTCTGAATTCAATGACTTTAGTTTTGGGGGTTAGCAGCTAGTAGTAGAATAACATAAGTATATTTATGAAGAAGTCAAGACACAGATAGCTAAGAATTTCTAAAAATTCCAGAAAATCATTATAGGAGAAGCTTCATATGGAGGTTAAGTTGTTGCAGCTGTTGGCACTTGTGAAATTTTTCCTCCTAAACTCCAACTCTCGGCTCCAGCTCTTTCTGCATGAGGACTTTCCTGGCTCCTTCCATTGCTAGTACTCCACCTTTCCTATCATCAAAACTTGCTTTGTGTCAATTTCATATGTGTTTTGTTTATGCTCTTGTGCAAATTGTCATTTTTACACTAGCCCTGAAGTCAGGAGGACCCGAGTTCAAATCTGGCCTCAGACACTTAACACTTCCTAGCTGTGTGACCCTGGGCAAGTCACTTAACCCCAGCCTCAGGAGGAAAAAAAAATTGTCATTTTTACAAGATTTTTTTTTTTTTTTTGTTCTTGCTGAGGCGATTGGGGTTAAGTGACTTGCCCAGGGTCACACAGCTAGGAAGTGTTAAGCATTTGAGATTTTAATGGAAAATAATAAGAGGGTTAGGGATTTGACCTATGATATACTGGTAAAGGGAACTTCCTCCGTTGATTCAAGTCAGTACCTTCTCTGCAATTTAGAATCTTAGAGGGTTACCTAGAGAAATGAAGGATTAAGATAAGCTCAAGGTCACACTAGTACACTATGTCAGAGAGAGATTTGAACCCAGTTTTATGCACTATACTGCCTTTCCTAAAAGTAATATAATACTTTTACTATTAATAGCTTGTGTTTTTATGGTGCTTTTCAGTTTACAGAGCACGTACACATTTTCCCTCCATTTAATCTTTATAGCAACCCTGCCATATAGGGAAAAGCAAGTATTAATAGTCCTATTTTATATGGAGAAATTAAAGGAGGGTCAGAGAAATTAAATAACTTGTCCAGGGTCATATAGCTATTTAACAGAAATGGCACAACTTGGATTCAGGCCTTCTATCCCAAGATTTTTCTTCTTTTGAAATTAAATTTATTTCTTTCTCAATTAACAAGCAATTATTTTTTCTTCCTATTACTCTCTTCCCTCTCCCATTCAAAAAGACAAGGAAAAATAACTCTTGTAACAAATATAATCAGACAAAGCAAACTCTCACATTGGCCATTTATAAAAAATAAATGTCTAATTTTATATCTTGACTTTTTTCTACTTTACCACATTAATATGATATGGTACTTATTCTGTGGTCACTAAAGTTGTTGATAGTCATGTTCTGGCCTTCCCATAGGCCAAGGAAGACTTGAATGACTTTGTAAGTTTTCTTTATTCTTTTATACATCTCTTTACCTTAGTTTTTGATGTCTAACACCTATTTTATTATAAAATAATAAGAGTAAGTCAGTCAGTTATGTTCAGCTCTTAGCACACTAAATTCTGTACTATCTCTTGAAGTCTAAGTTCATGTTCATTGTTTCCAAGATGCTATCTGTCCATCTTATCCTTTGTCCTTCCTTTTTCTTTTTGCCTTCAATCTTTCCCCCAAACAGGGTCTTTTCCAATGAATCCTATCTTCTCATTATGTGGCCAAAGTATTTAAGTTTCAGCTTCAGTATTTGTCCTTCCAATAAGTCTGAATTAATTTCTTTATGTATTGACTTATTTGATCTCTTTGCTTTCCAAGGGATTCTAAAAAGTCTTATCTAGTGTCATAATTTGAAAGCATCAATTCTGCAGCACTCAGCTTTCCATCTCA
This sequence comes from Sminthopsis crassicaudata, assembly GCF_048593235.1. NCBI lineage: Eukaryota > Metazoa > Chordata > Mammalia > Dasyuromorphia > Dasyuridae > Sminthopsis > Sminthopsis crassicaudata. Next base: position 157,179,217 of record NC_133619.1, read on the forward strand.
TTCAACTCTTACACTTCTGTGAGAAAAAGCTACTGGAAAAAGTGCTGCTTATATTAATTGACTTGTTATTCCTCTTTAATTTTTGTAATATGTTTTTACATATATTGTTTCATTTTGACCCAGACAGATAAGAACTACAGAAATTATCTTCATTATCTCTAACCTCCAGAGATTAAGTGAATTCTCATGCTAGTATAACTAATAGAAGCAACCAGTAATTCATTGGGTAGATATAGAGTCTAGAGTTAGGAAGACCTGATACTTTCTCATTGTGTGACTGTGGGTAAGGCACTTAATTTCTGACAAAATTACCTGACAAAATGAATGGACCAGATAAAGAAAAGGCAAACCACTTGAGTATCTTTGTCAAGAAAAACCCAAATAGGATCATAAAGGGTCAGATATGAATGAAATGACAGAACAGCAACAATAGTACAACTAATAAATAGCAGAGGAAGGAATAGAACCCATCTCTTTTCAAGCCTTTTCCTCCCTCTCTATCATCTGTACTAGTAATGTCAAATGCAAATAGCAAAGGGGCCACTAAACCATACATTGACTTAGAAAATTATATATTATTATCTCTATTCTATTGTATTGTATCTTTCCCAATTAAATTTAATCTGGTTCTATTGTGGGCTGCATGCGAATCATGTACCATATACCTTCCTGCTTTCACATAAAAGGTATATGGCCTCAGGCATGTTATAACCTCAATTATTACAACATACTACTCTTCCTATTCATGTGACCTCTTTGAGTCTATTTCCTCATCTATAAAATGGGGATATCGAAGGTACTTTCTAAATTTTCTGAAACAATGGAAATATTCTTAAATTCACTGAACATGGGATAGAAGTTCTCAATTGCTAGTACGACCATTTCATTTTTTCATTTTCCAAATATGGAATCAAGGGCATGAAGAAAAACTATAAAAAAAATCATTAACAAGATTCTTTGTTTTCTTTTTCATTAAGGCTGATTTGATTAATTCCTCTACTTGTTTGAAGTGTGTTGTGGAGCATTGTAATTGGAGTAAGGATGACTTAGCTTGGAAAACTGCCTTAGATATTTTCTACTTATGACCCTGGCTAAGGTACTTTACCATTCGGGCCTCAGATTTTTCATCTAAATAGGATGAGGCTGGCCTCAATGACTTTTAGGGTCCCTTATAATTCTGGGTATTTGATCCTATAACTTTGTAGATATTTATCTGTTCCAAGGTATATAAAAGCCACCTCCTCCCCCACCAACTTTATTTTTCAGAACAGGGAATTTCTCTCTAGATGTATAAGTGGGTTCTAAATATGAACTGAGTGACTCAGAGGTGAAATGTTTGATCGTGTTCCTAACCTCTGACTCTGTCAGTGTTGCCAAGGCTTTGAATTATTCCTCTACTCTGGGGAGATGTCATTAACCAGGAAGGGATTTTGTTGTAATTCAGCAGGTGTTTGTAATTTTGGTTTCAAACGCTGCTATTCAAAGAAAATAATGTCCCTTCTGTCTCTCCTAGGCTGATTTGCCTTTTGCACGAGTCTAATTTGGACTGGAGGGTAGTACCAAGAATGACAGGAATCCAAGCAGTACTCCATTCTTAAGGGGCTAGAAACAACTCTATCTATGAAGTAAAAAACATAGAAATGAAAATATCTTTCCAATGTCTAGATCATAATGGAGTTTTGTTGTCTGTGGACTGAGTCCTGCTAAAGTATAGTGCTAGTGTTAGTCTCCTCATAGAGCTAAGACCTGGCCTTTGAAGCCATTCAATGTTAAAGAAGTCAGCATGAAAAAAGCTTCTTTTTCTTTTGTAGGAGGAACTTGTCTGTTGACATGTGACATTCCACACTGGAAATGGTTGTAAAAAGACATTTCCTCTACCATGAAAGTGATCTATCCTTTGGAAGAGTAAGGTCACATTCTAGAAAACAAACAAACAAAAAAGACTTCCCCAACATTCAGTTACTTATAACAGAGAGACTGTCTGTAAAGGTCTGTGATACTCAGGAGGGAAGTATTACGAGCCTGAGAGACCTAAGGAGACATAAAAAGTTAGAGAGACATAGTCCCAGCAGCATACTTTATAAAAGATCACCCCTTCTTTATGGGAAGCCCAGTCACACTTATTACTGATCTCACAATAATTGGGCTTAGATAAAAAAGAATAGCCATGGCTACTAGAACTCATAGTAGAAACTGTTATTCAAGGTCTGTTGCATTTGCTGAGAAAAATTGGTTATAGTTCTTGAAGCACAGATACTAAGAAGTGCTCATCAATGAATAGTTGTGAGGAATATGCTCATTTGAGAGACGGGTATGTGAACAGAAGAGCTCTGATTATAATATGATACAGTGGAGCACATGAAGCATGCTATACATATTTTAAAATCACCAAACAAAAATATTATATGTGCCTTTATTAATTAAAAAAACCCAATATACATAATTATGAAAGTTAATGAGAAGTTGCCATTCTGGTAGAGTAAGTTCCCAGTTAAACATTCTCTGTTCCCCTCCCCTCAGCCTTCCCCCAACCCTGCCCAAGTATGGTCCCATGAAATGATTGTTTTAACTGAATACTTTCACATGCTCTAAAGTCATGAATATTTTCTTTAAAAAATAATTTCTTTGCACAATTTCTGCAAAAGCATGTGGGATTTATCCTAAACAGTTTTACAAAAAAAAAAAAAAAAAAAAAAAAAATCAACTTCCATATGTCATTTTGAACTTGGAATAACGATATAGTCTTGGACAGAACATTGGATTCAGAGGCAGAAACTTTGGGTAGGAATCCCTATTTTGTCCTTAGTAACAGGGTCATTATCAGTGTAATCTTCATTTCTTGAGCCTCACTTTCCTCATTTACAAAGTGATAATAAGTATCCCAGAATTTGAAAATGATATAACCTTCAAAATAATCTAATCCAATGTTTAATTTTACAGATAATAAAACTGAATGACAGAGATTAAGCTATTTGTACAACCTCAGGGTTAATAAGCAATAGAACCAAAATTTCATTCTAGCTCTTTTAGCTGCAAATCTAATTGTTTTTTTTTTTTTGGGGGGGGGGGGGGATTTCACTGTCTCTCCCTTTTCCCTCCTTCCCTCTCTATCTCTGTCTTTCTTTCTCTGTCTCTGTCTCTTTCTCTCTCTTTCTATCTCTGTCTTTGTCTATGTTTTTTTCTCTCTTCCCCACTCTGCCTCCTCTATCTTCCTGTCTTTCTTTCTGTCTCTTTTCACTGTCTCTCCCTTTTTCCTCCTTCCCTCCCTATCTCTATCTTTCTTTCTCTGTCTCTGTCTCTTTCTTTCTCTGTCTCTGTTTCTTCCTCTCTTTCCTCTGTCTGTCTATGGCTGCCTCTATCTCTCAGTCTGTCTCTTTTTGTGTGTGTGTGTCTCTCTCTCTCTCTCTCTCCCTTTTTCCTTCCCTCCCTCCCTCCCTCTCTTTTTCTCTCTTCGTACACACACACACACACACACACACACTCTATGTACTATTGAAATTAAACATTTCCTTTTTTTTCTTCCTTGCATTGTATACGTTAGATATCTTAACATGTTGTATACAGATTTTCCAGTAGGGGGCAAGAAAGTACTGTGTATAAAATATTTTCCATGTAAATTCCCCCCCCCCCCCCCCCCACTCTCTTTGCAAGAGAATTTATTCTTGAATTGTGAATTGCTAAGGAAGATTGAGTAAGGACTATTTAAAAAAAATACCTTTAAAAAGTTTGTTTTTCCTTATAGCAGAATGACTTTTGAATAAGATCTTTACCTTTTTCATTGAATCCCTTTAGGAGAAGGGAATGAAAGAAATGTGGATGGGATTTGAAGAGGGGGGGAAAAAAAGCCAGAGAAGAGATTTCAACTTGGATGAGGTGTCTTGTCAGCACTCTAGTAAACATATTATTAGGGCTCAGCACTGATCCCCAGAAGGAAAAAAAAAGTCATGTTAAATCTCTGCGTATCTTGTAAAATAATTTATTGTACTTGCATGTGGTAGTTGTTGCATACTTTTAAGAAAGTATGGGCAGCTGCTTGTTGTGATCAGTCTCTTTCTGTTAAAGATTTGGGATTCTACTTTAGTCACTGCCATTGTCACTAATATTGAAGTGATCAAAATTAAATGATTTTTCCTTAAGATACTTTAAATATATTTTCAGTCAATTTTTTGTCAAGTCATACCATTTGGGGTGTTTTTTTGACAAAGATACAAAAATGGTTTGCTATTTCTTTCCTTCTGCTCATTTTACAAATGAGGAAACTGGGGCAAACAGGTCAAGTGACTTGTCTAGAGTCACCCAGGTAGGAAATTTCTTAAGGTTCAAATTTGAACTCAGGAAGGTGAGTGTTCTTGACTCTAGGCTTTGGGTTCTATCTACTGTTCTAAATAACACCTGTGATTTTCTAAATGGAAACATATATATATATATATATATATATATATATATATATATATATATATATATATATATATATATATATATATATATATATATATATATAGAGAGAGAGAGAGAGAGAGAGAGAGAGAGAGAGAGAGAGAGAGTATTTGAAGCTAGAAGATCTGAGTTCAAATTCCAACCCTATCACCTCTAGGATAGTGGGTAAAAAACATAATTTCTTTGTAATCTAGTTTCTTCAATTATTAAATGAGGTTGTAAAATTGGCTATATCAGCATATGCATGTTCTTTCTTTCAAAGGTTTATAATTTTTCCTTATTTTTTAATATATTTTTTGCATCCTAGATTCAAAATAATAATTTAATGAAATTATAAATTAACAGATTGTTTTCATAAATAATATTAGCAAAAAGCATTAGAATTATGCTATTATATTTGAAATTGAAGCTGTACTGAATTGGCTTGTTAAATTGGTTCTAAGTGGAAATAGTAATTTTTCCTAAATTTGCCATTGTTCCTTGGTTTGTGTGTTACTTGTGGTTACACAAGTCAGTAACTTCCATGTGAAAAGGTTTCAGTCACTTGGTTACTGGAAAAATGATGGTTATCTGAACATAACCAGCTGGAAAAATGATGGTTATCTGAACATAACCAAGTATTCTTTTTGGGTTAAGGGTGTGTCAGATAAGCAGATCACTATGTAATTAAGATAGAGATTCTTTAAATTTTCTTTCTACTACAAATCTGTCCATTTTGAAGGAGAAATAATGCTTTATCTTATTTAGACATCTACTTTAATCTTATACTTGAGCATCAAATTCACTCTTGAAATAAAAACTTCCAGGTTTGTTTTTTTTTGTTTGTTTGTTTGTTTTTTGGATTTAAAAAAAATTTTTTTGGTGGTTATTTCCTTTGTGATAGTATTTGGGAATTTTGAGCTGATTTCAGACTGCTCTATCTTTTAGACCAAGTAAGATAATATTTCTGCAGGAAGGAGGAATAAATATGTGCATATGGTTGTGGGAGGCTGCAGCTTAATGTGGGAACCAGTTCCACCCTTTTTTATCACCGCTGTTTTTGTCTTTGTTTCCAAGCATTTGTTTCTGCTGAATCCAGAGGAGTTTTCCAGACAAAAGCACCTGATTGGCTGTTAGTGAGTCATTCCTGTCAGGTTCATAATCAACAACTTGGTGATTGGCTGTCACTGGGCCAGGTTTCCACCCTTGGCTTATCTTTAACACCTTTTCTCCCTAACTAGGGAAATAATATGAATGGGACCTGGGAGGGACAGAAGGATTATGTGGGGTCAATATGATTTTAGAAGCTTACCTTTTCTAGACTTAAGTTTAAATTATGGATTTGGGGGAAAAGCAATCTGGTAAATTGGTACCATTTTAGTTATCATCTTGTCTTTTGAATTGAATTTATTTTTTTACTGGAAGAAAAAAAAAAGAAAGAAAAGCAACTGATGTTCACAAATAGTCTCTAGTAGTGGCCTGTTCAGGCCACATTTTAACCATTTTTCATTTCCTCTTTAGAGATTTTTCCACACTCAAACTGAGCCTTGGAAATATTCCCTTGCATATCGTTTAACTTTTGCAACTTTGCAAATATAAGAATTTCCTTGAAAACTCTTTGTGTCATTTCCCTGATTTAAACTTTCCCTATACATACCATTATTTAAAAAAAAATATCTACAGTCCATAAAACAATGTTACCTGCACCTCATCTTATCTCTTCCTGGCTGTAGCAAAAATTAAAAAGAAACTATTAGGTTCTTAAAGGATATGATGAAGATGTTTCACTGAGCACTTTGGGGGGAAAAATGAACAAAGCAGAAGTCCTAAACTCCTTAAAATTAAATGACCATACCTAAACAGTCTTGGTTTCCAACTAGACCAGCCAGCTGAATCTATGTCTTAAAAGGAAAAAGGTATTTCATTTATTTGCTTAAACTTAATTCTGCCGTGTATAAATCTTTATAGAGCAATAGTACTTAGATTTTAGTTTGAAGATGAGAATCTGATCCTCTTCCTCCATTAAGGAGATTTATTTGAAAAGCTCCTACATGGTTGGGAGGTTGGGAGAATCTCCTTCTGAGTAAGTAGAATCATAGATATTTAGTAGATCTCTCCTTGTTGTTATTGTTCAATCATGTCTGACTCTTTGTTACTCCATTTAGAGTGTTCTTGGCCAAAATACTGGAATGGATTGATATTTCCTTCTCAGGCTCATTTTATATATAAGGAAATTAGGGCAACAAGGCTAAGTGACTTGTTCACATAGCTATTAAGTGTCTAAGGTTAAATTTGAATTTAGGAAGGATTTGCCTTTCTGATTCCAGGCCTGGAACTCTTTCTTCTGCACTACCTAGATCTTTCCACCTGAAGGAGAATGGAGTTGAAAACTTACTTTTGCCATTATTCTTTCTTCCTTTCTATTTGATTCCTCTCTCTATTTCCAGGAGAGAGGACCATTCTGTAATTGAGGAAAACATTTTTATAATGATAAGGTTCTTCATTGGGGACAGTAAATTTGGAGGCATATGCCCGAAATGAAGAAATGTGCTGTTATATTTTTAACAACTGGTAGAGAGTAGTGTGTGCTTCAGTAGACAGGAACTGCCTATTGTATAATTTTTTTGGTATAGGAAATTCTAATCAGTAATGTCTGCTGCTCTTTTCTATTATGAGTCTCCTTAGCTGTTGTTTGTACTAGCAAGGGTAATTCACTATTTATGGTATGCAGAATTCATTAACGTTAGTCACTCCACTGTATTTTTTAATCACCAACAACATGTGTTACAGGGCAAAAATTTGCATCTGTCATGCTTATCAGTTTGCAGAGGTTTACTGACTAAGACACTTTTTATAATGAATTTAAGAACTAACAGTTGAGACACCAGGAAATCACATTTTAATTGATTCAATGCCCCTCCTTTCTGTAAGTAAGTTCTCTTAGATGCAAACAGAAGTCCATTTTCAATGTTTTCCATCAACTTTAAGTTTGACTTTTAAAATTTATTTTGGCCTAAAAAAAATTCGGATTCTTTTTTTTTTGACTCTGAGGCAAGAAATTATAACATTGAGAACAAAGTTCTTATTATTTTGTAATCATTAACACTTGGAATTAAATTGTTTTATTAAATTTTAAAAACCAATTTGGAATAGTAGAGAAATAATTTGGATTTTCTGATAGTTTATACAATTTAATTGTTAAAAATGAATTTGGAGAAATGTTTCACTAGACTCAGTAATATGCCATATAGATAAAACATATTTGTTGGGTCCTTCAAATTTCAAGGATGCAAGCATTCAATGATTCTGGGGTTTAAAAATTAGCATATCTGTAAATTATTTCCCTAATTTTGAACCAAAACTAAGTCCCTGTTATAAGTAAGACATTTTGTCACTCTCTTTTAGATCAATCTTTTGATTTCTTTTTTGTATTTCTATTATTTAAGCAAACCTGAATTAGAAACATCAAAAAAGGATTAGTTAATTTCTCTGTTATTTCTAACTTGGTTAGAAGGAAAATGATTCCTCAAACCAAGTTGGGGGAAAATAGCTTTGAAAGTTTCGCAGGTCAAAAGTTTGCAGAGTCATGAAGTTTTAATACTTTGAATAACAGATGAACACTTGAAAGTTTGGATGTTTATTCTAAGTAAATCTTGTCATGAAAACCTTCAGAATTAATCCATCACTAAGGAAATAGTGTGATGGTAGCAACAATTCATGCAAAATTGCAAAATCCTGCTTTTGGTTGGGATGTTAATCCACTTCCCACGATTTTTAGATACCTGAAAGCTGAATGTTGTATTTTAAAAAAAAAATAGTTGATAATAAAAATAGTTAGCATTCACTGAACATTTGAAGTTTGCAAAACATTTTACATGTTATCTAGGTTGATAATCATTAGTACTTCTATAACATTCTGAACTTTTCATCTAGATAAAGATCCCTTTTAAATATACAGCACATGTCAGATAGGGTATCTATATGTAATGTCTCTTTAGTGGTCTTTTAAAGAATCACTTTTAAAATCAAGTTTTTATTGATTTGTTGTTTTTAATCACCATAATTCCCCTTAGTATCTGTCCATTATGCACTCTCTAACAATAAATAATATTTTTAAAGACAAAAAAAATTCCTAGAGGAGAAATGTCAGCATAACTAATCAAACATTGGAAAAAGTCTGAAAATATATGTAAGTATACTAAATTTGTAGCCTTTCCATCTCTGCAGAAGGGTAAAAAGTAGGTGTGTCTTCTCATTTCTTCTTTGAAGCCAAATGTTTGTTCTTTGTAATTTTTCAACATTCACATTTTATTTTTTTTGTATGCAGATATTTTTTCCATTTATATTATTCATTTCCATCCTTCTTCCCTTTATCTCCTTCTTCTCTCTGTCTCTATTTTTATCTCTCTCTGTCTATATAGTATGTTTGTGTATGTGTGCATATATCTATGTATATGCACACATTTATAAAGTTTTTGTGTTTATATATGTGTGTGTGTTTTTTTTCTTGGCTCTGCTTACTTTGTTCTGTATCAAATCATATTAATCTTTCCATGTTTCTCTCTAGTCATCATATCTGTTATTTCTCACATTACAGTAATATTCCATTAATTCCATGTCTCACAATTTGTTTAACCATTCCCTAAATGATGGGCATCTAATTTTTCCCAATTCTTTTTATATAAAAAAGTGCTACTATTAAATATTTTGTTTTTTATGGGGATTTCTTATCAATGCTTTCCATGGGGATTAAGTCTAGTAAGGAAATCTCTGGGTCAATGAATTTGGACATTTTAGTCTCTTTACTACCATACTTCTAAATTGCTCACCAAAATAATAATGATTTATAGTTCTACCAACCAGGCACTACCCTGATGATTTAGTTTGCACATAATCTTCCTGACTCCAGGTCTGACACTATCCACTGCACCATTTAGCTACCCCAATAAATATTACACATCTCAAAAATTTTTGGATGGTGACTCTATCACCTAACATGTTAGCTATTTCTTTCAGCTTAATATCACTTACAAATTTGATTAGCATGCAAACTTTAATTTTTAATATTAAAGATATTGAAGAGCATAGGGCCAAAAATTTTTTTTGTGACATTTCACTACAGCAATTTTTCCTCTTGACATTGACTAATATTCAGTTATTGGGTCTGGTTTTGCACTAGACTCTGAGTCCACCTAACTACATCATAAATCCCATAACATTTCATTTTGTGCACAAGTATATCATTAAAGACTTTTTCAAATGCCTTAATGAAATAGGCTTATTACATTTATATCACTTTCCTGACCTACTACTCTAATGAACCAGATAAAAGTCTTCAGCAAATGAGGTAATCTACCATGAATTGTTCTTGATGAACCCATGCAGTTTTTCAATAATCACCTCTTTCCTTGATAAGGATTTAGAAAGCATCCTATTAAATTATATGTCCTAGAATTTTTCTAAGAATTAAGCTCATGCTGATGGGATAAAGGTTTAAAGAAAATATACTTTTACTTCCTTTTCTGAAAACTAAAACTACATCTGACCTATTCTACTTAGGTGGAATTTTCCCCTTTTCTTATAATGGTTCAAAATCATTAACAGAGGTTGAGTAATCCTATGTGCAAATTTTGTTATTGTTACATAGTAATTGTTTTCAATACTCTGAGAAATAACTCATCTGGACTTGGAGAATTAAAATTCTTTGACATCAAAAAAAGTTTTCAAACCATCTCTTCACTTATCTTGGGTTACAATTCCCTATTCATAATTAGCCACTTTTCATGTGCCTGAATGATTAAGGATAAAGAGAGTACTGAAAAACTTTTTGCGATAAAATATGCCTTGCAGATTTAGAACAAACCAAATACATGTGGTTGCAACAAGCTGGAATAGATCTGAAAATTCTGATCATCCTCATTTTCTGATGCTTATCCAAATGCTATACTGGCAAAACAATAGGTAGTGTCCTTGCTGACTGTTCAGCAATCCAGCTTTTCATGGAATGCACAATAAAATACATTTTCTAAAATGAAGGAAATAATAGTTATATTGTCTTTTGTGCTGGTCAAATTATCTAGGATCAGTTTACATAGCTCTTCAAAATAGAAGGAAATTCTCAAGGTCATCCAGTACCTTGTATTGCAGATGAGAAAACTGATTCATAGAGAAATTTAATAATATGCCTAAAATCAAAAAGGTAGTGAAGTAAGTACCAGAATTAGGACGTGTATTAAAGTCTTCTGATTTCAAATTAATGTATTTTTGTTTGTTGTTTGTTTGCTTACATCATGGTATGGCACACTATTTTTTGTTCTGAATGCAACATTTTAGGAAAGTGTTAATAAGCTGCAGTGTGTATAGATAATGGTGAGTAGGATAAGAAAGAAGCCCCAGACCATCCCATTTGAGAATTATTTCAAAGACTGGACAGTGTTTTGCTGAATGTTTTACTTAGGGGAGAGATAAATCTGGTTAGGGGATGACAAATGTCTTCAAATATTTGATAGGCTGGTATGTGGAGATGTTAGATTCATACTACTTTTCCTATAAGGGAGAATTAGGACCTACTAATAGAAGTTATAGGCAGGGTGACAGAATAGATTTTTCTAAGAATTCAGAAAGAGTTAGTAAGTTGAATATCAGTAGAGATATTCAAGTGATATTAGATGACCTTTTTTCTTTTTTTTTTTAAGGGATATTGTAGATAATAGTTATGTTTTAGACTATCTGCCTTCTAAAGTTTATCCAAAGTCTAGGATTCTATACATGGAACAACCACATTTCTTCTGGAACATTCCTATTTTAGAAAGGCAGCATGGCTTACTGGTTAATTAATGCCTGCCTCTCTTGTGTGACCATGGGAAAGTCACATAACCTCTCAGCTTCAGTTTCCTCCTTTGTGAAATAAGGATACTGTGATACCTGCATTTTCTACCTCTTAGAATTCTTATGAAGTTCAAATGAGATAATATGTATAAAATCATTTGTGAATTTTAAAACACTTTACAAATGTCAGTTATTATTATTGTTCTGATCACAAATGCCGTTGTGAAGGGAAAAGGCAGTAGAAACAAGATGGCATTTCTAAATTGAGATAGATCAGAGAAAGGAATATGTATATCCTGTTAAGTGGAGAATTTAGATTTGTCAATTTGGCACTTTCTTCCAGAACTAAGTCTCCCATTTTTTGTTAAAGGGGTTTGAGGGAGAGACCCCTACCTTGCCATGTATTGTATTAGCTTATTTAAAACTAAATGAATGGTTTTCTTGGAATACTTTTCCCAAATGAGAAGAACATGTTGACTACTTTATAAAAAATATTTTAAATATACTATGTTAGGCATTTCTTTTCTTTTTGAGTATGCTATTTTAGAATGATCATCAAATACATTATAAAAATTGTGTTTATACTAAATTAATAAATTATCCCTCAAACTAATATCAATAAAGCCAACACTGGATCAGCATTTTTTTGGTCAAACCTAGAGTGACTAATAAAAATACCCTGGAATATTGCATCTATTAGTCCTGTTTTTATGGAAATAAATTTTTTTCCTACTTTGTTTGCATATCTCTTCAATACTTTTACATTTTCCAAGAAGCATTTTAAATAAAATCCAGCCTGGAATTTTGACAAATAAAACAAAACAAGCCAGAATAAAAAATTCCAGTTTCAAATTAAAGAAGTGAAAGTTAGATTTTTGTTGAAAAAAACATACGTGCTATGAAAAGGCAAAAGGAATCAGAAGTATTAGCTATCATCCAAAATATACAGTGGGAAAGGTGTTTCTAATGGGTATTTAATGAGTAATAAGTTGCTGAAATACCAGTTATTGCTGGCATTGGTTAGAAGGAAATGAAAACTAAGTGTTAAAAGCAGAATATCTTTTTTATTAACTATTCCTTAAAAATAAGAATTAAAACTGAAAATGATTATGAGAATGATGATGGGTGGACTCATGAAAGTGAAAAGAGTTTTGATATTCCTTAGATATTGCTAAGGTTAGCATGTGTTAAGCAGTAAATATCTGATTTCTCAATTTGGCTTGGGCAGTGCTGGCATTTGATAAATAATGCCAACAGGGCAGTTGTCGTAGAACTTGGTCCAGAAGAAAGAGAGAGAAATTTATCATTGGAAAACCCAGATTTCAATCATGACTCTGAGACTTAACACTTTTGTCATCTTGGTTACTGTGGTCCTCAGTTTCCTTATTATAGAATGAGGGAGATAAACTAGATGATGTCTAAAGGCACTCCCAGTTTCAAAGCTATGAACCTATAAAATGGCCTGCATTAGAGAAGACTGACCCCTGGAAGACCAATTGAAGTCTGTTTTTATTGTTATATGAACGACCACAAAGTATGAATTCAAAAATCCAGTCACACAGATTCCCAAACTCTTCAGTGTGCAGACATCTTTAGGATAACCCTTTATTTTAAAGATGAAGAAACTGTGGTTGAGAATGGTTAAACAAAAATCAAAATCATAAAGCTAAGAATCTGGTCCCAAGTCTTCATGAAGTGCCTTTTGTCTATGATGCTATACACTTAGAGCAGTTTTTCAAAAAGTTGGCATTTCAGAGTCTTTTCATTAAATGGAGATATGCCCTAAAAAATTAAATCAACTGGTAAATGTCAGCTCTCGGGGGGGGGGGAGTACCCATGAAACTCTTAAATTTAATGCGCAATATTAATATTTTCTCCACTTTTTAAAGTCTAAGACATCAACAAAGTAATCAAAAAGTCTTAATTTGTAGCATTTGCTAATTTATGAGATATAAGTGCTTCTTCTGGAGTCAATCTAACAACTGACTCTTAAAAGCTGGTATGAACTGGCCTCTGAAGTACAAAAATAACTTTTATAAATAAGATAAATAAGTGCTAATCATTAGTATTACTGTTAAATAACACACTCCACTAAAATAAATATTTAACAGATTATTAATTACTTGATGGGAAGGTAGTGTGAGAAAAAAATGAAAATAAAGCATGTTAGGAATCATTGCCAATTAACCATACAGATCTAGAAGATATGTTATTTTAGAGATAGGAGTATTCTCTCAATGTAGATTACAAGTAAATTAATTAAGCATTAATGGAAATGGCTTATGTTTTTAATCAGTGAGAAGATATTTGGTTTACAAAAAAAACTTATTGAAATTTTCAGGAACACAGCTATCATGGAGCACAAGGTATGACTGGGCATAATGACTGGCCCTCTGTTGACAGATCTTTCCTAAGTGATATACTAAGAAGAAATGATCTCCACGTCATTCATAAATGAGTCACAGAAAGGCGATATGTTAAGAAAAAGAAGGCCATTAACCTATTCAACCTCTGTACCTCTGGTCCAGCCTAAGCACAAAGTGGACAATCTCTACAATCTTCAAAAAAGTCTTCAAAGGACTTCAATAAGTCCTTTGGTATAAAGCAATCTGAATTTTCAGAATATCAAAAACAATTTACATTCAAATATAAGTTCAATACTTGCTCCATACCATGTCTTTCCTCTCCTATAAAAGACTGCACCTAATCATTTTAATTAGATCATTAATAAATACTAATAATATTGTATGTGTCTTGGAATTCATAAGAGAACACCAAAAAAGTAATAGAAGTAATGCATATGTTGTTCAAAAATATATTGTTCACATGTAAATTGCAGTTAAATTAAACACGGACCCACAACTATTAAAGAAACTAACTCATACTTGAAGGCCTAAACAAACAAACTTTCACTAGGGTGGAGGTTCTCTGACATGCTTTTGTGTTTAAATGTGGTATTATTGCAAAATACATTTCATTATTTTTGTCTGGAGTATTAAACAGTTGGGGTATGGGAACTTGGATAAAAACAATAGAGGGAAACCATTCAAATGTTTCCCTCCGTGCATTTAAATCAGCCAAACTGTGTCTAATTGCACCAGTAAGTCATTAAGAGTGTACAGAGGGGATGCTGAGGAGTAGAGTCCCTCTTGGAAAGTAGATTAGCATTGCTTTAAGAAAAACACACAAAAGAAATCTTTAGAACAGGAAGATTCACCTATCATTGCCTCTGACCTGATAGCATGGCAGTTCAGAATGTGTCAGTGAACATAGCTCATTAGTAGTCTTTCATCTGAGATGCTATTAGGAGCTTTGCTTTTTAATTTTTCATTTAATTTCATCTTTGTGAAAGGTCTTGGACTGGCAACACTGGGAGGTGATGTCAGAGAGATGAGGGACTTGCTCATTTGTTTTAACAAAATGCATTATCCTCAAATGCCTTAATGGATTTTCCATTAACAAACAAGGCACTCAGACCCAAACAGCAGAGAACCAGGAGTTTTGTCTTTGTGGTAGGGTCCCATAAAATGCATGTCTGTTGTTTTTATTTTATTTCACTTCATCTGAAAGGCATTTTTAGCCGGAACAAAAAAATGGCTTTTTTTTTTTTTTTTTTTTTTTTTTTTTAAACCATGTGTAACGATCAACATCTGAGCATACTAAACTACTTTTCTCTGGATATTTTATATTCTCATTTCTTGCAGACGTTTGTCTTTGTCATTCAATCTATGAGATGCAAAATGACCACCGTGCATATGTAAAATTGCTTCTGGGATCCAGCCCAATGTTTATCCCATATTGCCTTACAATTACCTTTGGCATCTAGAGGCCAAATTTGCCTCCCACTGTAGACTTAACATTTGTCTTTCCCTTGCCCCTAAAACAGCATATTGGCAGATTGTTTGTTCTTATCTGGGTTTCTAGGAGCTCCCTGGAGTTTTAAAATGTACTCTTTCCCTTAAGCCTCATGTGGAAGTTAGTGTTTTGTTTCATCTTCCCCTCACGCTTCTTGCTTTCTGTTTCAGTCTGAATTACTAGTTACTGCTGCAGGCTTTTCCCTTACTCCATCCACTTTATAAGCATCTCTTGTCATTGTCCATTATTTCCTGATCAGACTACTTTGAGCCATAATCTTGTTAGCTTTTCTAAACGAAGCATGGCTGGGCAGTCTTGGGTCTAGTCTACATAAATGCCCTACGGATCTGGTGTTTGGCGTTACAGACAAAACATCCACATGATTGATTTTTTCCCATTTCTCCTGCATGTTCTGGCATTTGAGAAGGAAGGGATGGGTGTGTGGAATGTATTGGGGCAAAGGTGGCCAGGTTCAGACCTCAAGGGCAGCCCACCTGTGGACAATTTGTGAAGCTGTGGGCTATTTGGGGAATAAGAAACCATGTATGTATAAACCTTGAGACTAGGGATTAGCAAACTCTTCTGAATAAGAGCTAAATTGGAGCAATTTCAGTGAGTACACATGCACTCTAATGAGTAACCTCCAGGGATGGAGGGACTATTCTTGGGAGGTTTTCTAGGCAAATGTGTTCTGAATATGACCTTTCCCTCAGTACCTTCTTCTCAGCCTAATGATCATATATGAGTGTACCTTTGCTAAACTGTCTCAACCAAATGTCATTATGGGTATTTAAGTTTGGTTGGCCTGAAGTCTCCCTCTGTCATTTATATTAATTAGGGCATTATTTTCAGTTTTGATTCGAAATTGTTTGGGGCTTGATCTGCATTTTCCAAAATTCCCCCACTTTTGAGGGGCTTACTGACCATGATAATGTGGAATTTGGAGACAGAAAATATGTTGAAGACCATTTAAACAATATGTATTTATTTAAGCATGGTTAATATATGTATGTACCATACTCTATATGAAATACCAAGTGTATAAATGCAAAAGAGAAGGAGTGGGCAGAGAGAGAGAGACAGACACAGAGAGATAGAGACAGAGACAGAGAGACGCAGAAAGAGAGAGAGAAAGACAGAGAAACATACAGAGACATGGAAACAGAGACACAGAAACAGAAAGACACACACACACTAACAGATAAAGTGAAAGAAAGGCAGAGAGACAGAGACAGGATTAGAGAGACAGAGACAGAGAGACGGAGAGACAAGGTGGGGGGGGCAGCTAGGTGGTGCAGTGGATAGAACACCAGCCTTGAATTCAGGAGGACCCTAGTTCAAATCTGGTCTCAGACACGTAACACTTCTTGGCTGTGTGACCCTGGGCAAGTCACTTAATCCCAGCCTTAGGGAAAGAAAAAAAAAAAAAAAAGGAGACGAGAGGGAGAGACCTTTACACACAGAGAGACAAACAAATAGAGGCAGAGACAGAAAGACAGAAAGATAGAGAGCAAAGAGAGACGGAGAGAAATACATGGATATAGAGACATAGAAACAGACACACAGAGACAGACACGCAAAGAGATAGAGACAGAGACAGAGAGGGAAACTGAGACATACAGAGAAAATCAGAAACAGATGAGAGAGACACAGAGACACACAAAGACTCACACACAGACACAAAAACAAAGAGATACAGAGATAGAAAGATAAAGAGAAAGATAGAGATAGAAACAGAAACAGATCCAGAGAAACACACACAGAGAATTCTATTTTTAGAAATCTTATGAAAAACCAGAATGTACAGAGAGAGAGAGAGAGAAATAATACAAAATAAATTAAAGAAAGTTAAAAGTAAGCTAATAAGCTAGTGGGCACACTAGCAATTGGTATATCAGAAGTTTCTTGTATAAGGTAATACTTTGAGTTGTATCTTGAAGGAAGAATGAGAATGAAGAGAGAATGTAAAGGGAAGGGGAGGAGGGAATATCCATGGGGAAGAGGGAATAACTATTATAGTGGCATGGAAATAGGAGATAGAAGGTAGACTAGAATGTAGAATGCAGAAGATAGAAAAAATGTATAAAGCTGTAAAGACAGGTTGGGCCAATTCTTCATGACCCTATTTGGGGTTTTCTTGGAAATATACTGGAATGGTTTGTCCTTTCCTTCTCCAGCTTGTTATAGTTGAGGAACGTGAGGAAAACAGGATTAAAGGACTTGCCCAGGGTCACACAGCTAGTGTCTGAGGACAGATTTTCCTGGCTTCAGGACTGATACTCTATCCATTATACCACCAAACTGCCTATTATACCAGAGCTATCATTAAAGGTTGAGTTTGAGGTTTTGGCACAAAATTTATAAAATGGATACACAAGAGACAGTTAGCAATGTCTAAATCTGTAGAGAGAGAAATCAGATCTGGAAAAACAGATTTGGGAATTATTCTTATAAGAGCTAGTTATAACCATGGGAACAAATGAGATTCTCAGAGTAAAAAGAGAGAATAATATTGTATACAGATAGATATATGTTATAAACAGAAATGCTTTATTGATCAATCTTTGAATAGTCAAAGAGGCCCAGTCTCAGCCAAACTCCACTATTGTCATTGACAATTACATACACAGATGCTTTAGATGTCTATATTAATACATTGCAATCCCTACTTGCCATCTCTCACTATGATACTTTCAGTCTGTACCATTTCACACAATACTTGATTATGTGCTGTTGAGTGTTTTGTGCTTTTCTCTTCAATTATAAATTCTTGAGAGCAGAGTTTGTATGCCACATTTGTCTTTTAGTTCCACAATACTTTGTTTTGTCCTGAGCATATAGGGATTGAACTCACTAATATAAGAAATTCTCTGGAAAACCCCTCTAGCAACGTAGATCAGAGAGTTGCCTGAGAAAATGAAAAATTAATTGACTTGCCCAAGATTACAGTCACATGTGTCTGAGGACATAAAACTAGGTCTTTTTGGTTCTGAGACCAGATTTACCCATTATGATATGCTGCCTCCCACAGAAGGGATACAAAATAAGCATCTGTTGATTGGTGTAGACTAGCCAGGTTTTAGAGCAAATAAAACAATATGACTAAAAAGATTCATCTTTTTATATATCTCTCTCCTCTTTTTAAAGAGACCTAGTGATTATTAGCTACATTAGCTATGTTAAAAATATGGCCTGTAGGTTGCATGCTGCCTACAGCACTCCCCAGTGCAGCCCATACCAAATTAAAATGTATTTAGGAAATATTTAGCAAAATAACAAAAATTCAATAAAATAGAGATAAAATTAATATATTTTCAAGTTAGTATGTGAACTGTAGGGATCCTTATAGATAAATAGATACATACATACACAGATGTATAGATAGATAGATTAGTGGCTCCTCTTCCTATTTGAGTTTGATACCAGAGTGACATTATTAATTTGAAATTGCCACTTTTTCCACTTCATGTCCAAATAGACTTTAATGGGCAATAATTATTGTTAAAATATGAAAATATTCTTAATTCAGTAAACTGAATTCTTTTTTTTTTTTGAAAGAAAATTTTTCTTTTGCCAATAAATTTTCTCAGTATACCTAACTGTGTGTTCAATTCAATCCTGTAAACATCTATTAAGCATCTACTATGCTGTATGCAGTGGGAATACAAACAAACTAACAAACTCCAAACAATGTTAGTAGCCATTGGAGTCTATGACCTCACTCTCCCAGTTTTGATATACAGTTCTGTCTCCCTTAAGGTTTAGCTATACCCAGTTCTAGTTGGAACCAGATGCTGAAATTCTCTAGCCAGCTTGCTGATATGGCACATTCTAACTTCCTTAGCCTAAATAGGCCTTTTTTTTTTTTTTTGTTAATTTGTAGAGACTACTCCTCTTATTTTATTACTGTTCCTTGTTCTCTAATCCATTAATCACCACGCTGGAGATATGGTAGGTACCCCTCTCAGGCTCTTTTTCTGAAAACTATATGTAAACCGGGGCCCCCAGCAATTCTATGCTTTTAATGGAACACTTATTCTATTGCTTGCTTAACTGTATATACCTTCCCATATTTTGCTTGGCAGTGAATATCTATAAACCATTCTGATCCATCCTCGTGTTGCTGTATGACACAATTCCTATCTTCAAGAGTTTATATTCTGCTGGAGGAATACAACATGTAGAGAGATTAAGTACAAATAAAATCTTTAGAGAAGAAAGTACTAATTACCAAGAGGGATCATTAAAGGTTTTACATTGGAATTGATAACTAAGGTGACCCATGAAGGATGCTAAGGTTTCTAAGAGGCAAAGTTAAAAAGGGAATTCATTCTAGTCACTCAGAGAGCTTATGCAAAGGCAGGGAGATGGGAGAGAAAGGGCTGTGGAATTCAGGGAATAGTGAGTTAGCTACTTTGGCTGAGTCATAGTATGTGTGAGGTCATAGACTGTGTGAAGTCATAAACTGTTGATTTTGTTCCCTATATTCCTGGTCAACTTAATTTTCATAAAGCCTGAGGCAATGTAGGGGAAACTACATTTTGCTTAGCACTTGTCTCATGTGCCTATGAGGAATATTCTTGACAAGAATTCTCACCTATGTGTGTATGTGATTGGAAAGCAGTGAGTTTTTTCCATATAGCATATATGGAAACTTTGTTGATAAATAGCTTTAAAAACTCTGGGGTTCAGATAACTGAATGAAATCATGTGAAATACCAATCATTAACATCCTTATTTAATAATAGAACTAAAATCCTTGGCTTATTCTCACATCTAAATCATTAACTCTTTTATAAGACACAAAACTGAAAGTTCAACTATTGTTATAATATTCTCTAAGAATTTGGCAATCACCAATTTATAGGAGCATTTTTTTTTTCAAAATGAGAAACTTAAATCTCTGGACATATGATTTTTGACTTCCAGTAGCTTAATATTCATTTTTGGGTTCAAATATCTTGCAAAGAAATGAACTTTTGAGTAATAAAATCAGGGAAAAGAAAATAAATGATGGAGAGTTACAAGGAAATGGGGATTTCACTGTTTTACTCTGTTCAGAGTCAAATTCTGCTCCATTTCATGCAGGTTATGATGTTAATTTCTCAAGTATCAGTTCTCTTTTACAGGAATGCAGCACGTGGAAAACGACTGCTTTTCTGGAATGCTGATGAAATCTCTTTTCAACAAGAAGTCTTTAGATGAATAATAGAGCCCAAACTTCACTAGGACTTTGGGAGCACACACTTGGGGATTTTTAAAATAAAGTACTTTGACCTTGGAAGAGAAATCTGTGTAAGAAGGGTTCATCAGGCATCGAAACTTAAAGACCAATAAGCTCTTGCAACCAGATTATTTGACAAAAAAGAAAAATGTTGAGTTATTTCAACTTCCCTTCTCAATTGCTGGTGACCTGGTCCTTGACTAAAGGTGAAACAAACAAACAAACAAACAAATGCAGAAAAGCTCTGGCCTTTTACAATTCTTAAACAGTCAGATTTCTGATACAATCCTCTGATTTCAACTTTTGTTCATCATTCTCCACCCTCAATTGTACTTTACATTGTAGTTTTCAAATCTGATTTAATATTACCTCAATTTAATTCAATGAGGATTTAGCAAGTGCATAGAATGTGCCAGGTGGTGGGGCTATAAGTGAAACCTTCCTCTATCAATAAGAGAAACAACTCATCTGTTGCTTGTAGCTTTAAATTTCTCAAGGTACTTAGAGGTTCCATGACTTTCCCATAGTTGCACTGCTATTTAGGTCATAGGAAAAACCTGAACCCAGGCCTCTCAGACTCTGAGGCCCACCTTCTATCCACTATCCCATATGGCTTCTTGATTCATTTTTTTTGTATATCTGTATGCATGTTTTTCTTATTTTTCAATGTAATTTTTGAAATTTGTGAATAAAATAAGTATTTCCATAACATAGCATAATCAAAAGATGATTACATGTGAAACTCCAAATCTATTATGTAAACTTGATATTCCATATATA
The DNA here is from genome assembly GCF_048593235.1 of Sminthopsis crassicaudata. Taxonomy (NCBI): domain Eukaryota; kingdom Metazoa; phylum Chordata; class Mammalia; order Dasyuromorphia; family Dasyuridae; genus Sminthopsis; species Sminthopsis crassicaudata. The sequence continues at coordinate 157,200,320 of NC_133619.1, forward strand.
TATATATATATGAATTATCATGTAAATTTCTTGCCTTCCCCCCCCATTAATATTTTTGCCAGGTTTAAGCTCTACAAAGGTAGGGAACATGTCCTGTTTAATCTTTATATTATATTTAGGAGACGGCCTGTAATAGAGCCAGGAAGACATGGGTTCAAATACTACAACTGAAATATACTGAGTGCTATCTCTGCTCTGGGACTTTTTTAATACTGTAAATTGTAGAGAAGATGCTGATCTGTGTTGGGAGAGGAGTTCCTATATCACAGTTTTCTTCCTTTTCCTATTTGTTATTTCCTATTTGTTGAATGAAGTGAAGGAACCCAGGCTTCTGTCCAGTGAGTAAATTAACAATATGTGGACCTTTAAGCTCAGCCTGTGGAAAGGAAGCAAGCCACATTTCCAGTCCTGATCATCAGAGTTTGGGCTCCAATGCATCTGGAAGAACTCTTGCTTTTAGATTGAAGAAACCTCTGGATGAAATCCCAGCAGGGGGAGATTTCTCACACACTGGAAAGGCATTTATTAGAGAAGAGGGACTTATTTAATACTGCTGTGTGAATCACTAATGTGCTGCAAGGGGATTCATAAAAGTCTTTGTTCAGAACCACTGGTATGCTGAATGAGGCCTAGGATATTGGGGGCAACTTGGAGCTGGGGAGTTCTCCTGCAGCTTCAGGGGCCTAATCAGAACCAGGGTTGATTTAGCACTACCTATACTGCTTTCATCAAGCCAAGTTATAAGCTGTTTCCTTTGGAACTGGGCTACAGTGGAGAGATTTTCTTAAACTGGTGGAGGACTTGTGAAAAAGGGAAACTCAGTTTACTTTGGCTTTGAGTTTGGGAGTGGGTAGTTGGTAGAATGTTGCTCCCTTTTCCTCCCTTGTATCTTACTTTGTTCTTTTCTCCGGTTCTTTCCTTGTATTTACCTATGTTTTTCTCCCCCTCTCTCTTCTCTCTTAAAATGCCTTCATTTCTTAAGAAAGGTTTCCATTATTTTTCATGTTTCTTATTCTGATCTTTTTTCTCTGCTCTTTGCATTTCCCTAAGGATTCCTTTTGTTGAGATATGGTACTATTCTTTTCTTCTCTAAGCATTTTCCATTGCCTATATTTTTATTTCCTATATCTAGGTTTGTTACTACTCTAAAGAACACTGTGATTCATAGTTACTTATTTGACACTTTCTCTTAATCAGTACCTTTAGTCACCTATAATTCTAAACATCATTTTTCCCCTTTCCCCCAAAAAGTTATTTATATTTCAAATTCTCTTCTCCTGTAATTTCCCCCTTTATTTCCTGTGGCAAATAATACAAGTCTTAAACATATTCATGAATAGAGCACTTTGAAGCCAGGGACCATTTTGTTTCCAATCTTTTCATAACCCTATCCTTATCCCAGAGTTTTTGCATAAGTTCCAATTTTGCTCTTGCCTTATCATGGCTCTATGGCTTTGGAGTAATTTTTCAGTGCCCTTTGAAACTAAGTCTATAATTTAGACATATGGTTGAGATCTCTCTCCATTGGTAGAAATAGTCTTATACCTGTAATTTACCATACCAAAAAAAAAATTACAAGTCCAGTATTTATCCCTATAATATTATCAATTATGTTATAATTCGTTAGACTCTTGGTCTTATCACTTAAAAAATTAAAACACATCCTCTATTCTAGAATGGCAAAAGCAAAAGTAATAATCAATCTATGAAGCTGAGAACACACATTCTATTTGTAGTTTCACTGATGCATGAAAACCCATATCACTTTTCTTTCCAACATACAGGGAAAACTTTGTATACAATTAGAATAGAATTAACAGCTAAAAGGTAAGTTTGGCAGATTCTGGGGTCACAGAAGCAGTAACATTCCTTTTTCCTTTCATTTGTGCGGTATAGTTGTTTTAATGGTGCTTAACCTCAGGTGACTCATATGTAAAAACATCCTAGTCAGCTTACAAGTGTTCTCTATGGATTTGAACATTAGGTGGTTTGTGCTGACAATATGTATTTTGGGTGGTAAGCTGTGTGGGGAGCTAATTTCAGACTGAAGTGGGGAAAACCCCCAAAACAAAACAAAACAAACAAAAACCCTTCCTAATAATTAGAGCTGCTCAAAAGTGGAATGGGCTGTCTTGGGAGGCAATAGGTTTCCTACCCTGGAGGTAGTTAGCTAAACTTTTGAGGAAGTTTGCAGAAAGGATTCCCGTTCAAGTATGGGTTGAACTCAAAGACCTCTGAAGTCTCTTTCAAATTGGAGTTTCTAGAATTATGGAAAACTTCTAAAATAAGATTGTTATTTCACACAGAACCACAGAAGGCACTCACTGACTTCTGTATATTTCATTATGTGAAGTTCTTGAAGAAGTACATGAGAATTTAATACATGTATATTATAAGCATCTTGTGAATAGCCCCATCTATGAAGTTTCTACATGATGTCATTTTCAAGACAGGTGACCAATAATATTCATAGTACTTTGTTTTAGATTATTAGAGGTTTGGCAATGATAATCAATGGAAACAATCATTATTTAAAAAATGCAGATGCACATGAAATCCAAAGTTTGACAGACTCTGGGGCTATAATCTCCTATAATAAGCCTGAGTCTTTTAAGGAAAAAATGCAAAATTTGCTAGTTTTACATGCACAATGATTACAATTATATTTAAAAATTGAACAAAAAGTATATAGAAGCAGCATGATATAATGGAAAACCTGAAGTCGAATTCTCTCTTATGAGTGGACCTAGACACACCATTTAACTTTTCTCATAAATAAAATGAGACAGTAATAAGACTTACCTCACAGTATGAGGATCAATTGAGGTATAACTCATATAAAGTTTTTAACAAATCATTATATTTTATATAAATCCTATTAATAAAAAATGTTAATTAAAACATAGACAGAGGCATAGTGGATAAAAAGCTGACCCAGTTGCCATGAAAACCTATGTTGAAGTCTCCTCTGACACATTTTTGTGTGTGACTTTGGAAAAATCATTTAAACTCTCAGTATCCTCAGGCAACTATAAATTACTGAGCAGCTGTCAATCTGCATCAAGAGAGAAGTTTTCTTTATGGTCATTGAGGTCCCTCCCAACTCTCAAATTTGTAAAAATGTATATGTATGCATAAACACATAAAACCGTAAACAAACTCTAAATATATTGCTTTTTATAATAATAACAGCCTTACATAGGCTTTAAGTTTTCATCTATGATGCTTTAAGTTTTACAAAGTGCCTTCCTCAAAATAAACCTGTGTGGTAGGAAGCTTTCTGTTTTCTGTATGATTTTATTTCTTATTTTGTTTGGCTATATTGATGCTTGTTAAGTTTATAATTATAATAAAAATATATTAAAAGGAGAAAAAAGTTGCTCTAAAATTTGTATAACTAGAACTATAATAAATTTTCTCAATAATAATAATAATAGTGTACAATTTAATTTTCTTATTCCAGTTATATGGTGTATAACAGTATAACCATTAAAGATGCAAGAGTGAAAAAAAAATCCATGGACTACACTAGTCTAAGAAGGAAGAAATGAGAAGAGAATTACCTCTTCTCATAAAACAAACAAACAAACAAACAAACAAAAAACATCTCCAAAGAACTGTCTCACTTTTAACTTAACAAGTATCATAGTAGTAATAATAATAGTAGTAGTATCAATAGTAGTAGCAGTAGCAGCAGCAACAGCAACAATAACAATTCATATTTATGTAGCATTTTGAAGTTTACAAAGTAGTTTGCTCATACCAGCATTTGGAAGTAGACATATAAAGCTAGAGTCTCTTTGTTATCAATATGAAAACAGACTCAGGGAGTTGAAATGATTTGCCCAATGCTATGTTACTACTAAATGGCCTAGGAGGGACTATGAATCTAAGCGTCTTCTGACTTTCCAGTGTTTTTGTAATTTTCTTCTGGCACATCAATAATATGTTGATTTTCTCCAGTGCATTTTCTTTCAAAAATGTCCCTAATTGTGGTCTTCTAATTTTAAAATCATTCTGCATTTAGATTCTATGCATTGTTCATATTCTTCAACTTCTTCAGACTGAGTATACAAAGGAAACTTAGAAATGTATTACAGCCTGAAAAGAATCAGATGTTAATCAGGCCAGTAACAATAATATCAGATTGCCTTCAAGGAAGCATTGTAGAGATCTGGGTTCAAATTCAGACCTTGATATACTTTGCATGGTCAAAGGCAAGCCATTAAACTGCTCTGAATTACCATTTACTCCTTACTGTAAAAAAAAAAAAAAAAAAAAAAAAAAAAAAAAATTGCTCTGATTACTTTATAGTCCTGCACCCAAGTACATGCATCAACTTTTATCTCCTTCCCCTCTAGTTACCTAATATTTAAAATTTTGTAATTTTTATATAATTCTTGTTTGATTTATTCTATATATACATACATAATTGTTGTGTTCTTTGAAAATATAAGCTCCTGAGAGTAAGAATTCTTTAATTCTTTGTATTCCATATTCACAATGAATCTCTAGATATTTGATAAAGATTTATTTAATGATTGATCAACTGATTGATTATTATGAATGTTAGGAGAGAAATTATTATTTTTGAACTGTATGAATACCTAATAGCCGTTGTTTGTAGTCTTGCTCTCTCTCCACTTATTTCCTCTGTATTTCAATGAAATTATTAAGATTTATGAGAAGAATCCAAAAGCCTACCTTGAGTAATATCCGCATGATCTTACCAAGCTTATGTTAACAAAGTAGCATCAAACACATGAGTGATTTCTGAAAATTTTCTTGTGGAAATGGAGATGTTTCCAATAGCAGTTTAGGGCTTGGTCAATGCCACCAGGCACTATCAAAGGTTTATATTTAAAGAACAAATATTTAATGATGAAATTAGATTATGTGATGAACTGGAAGAAATTACTTAATGCATTATTTTAAGTGCAAAAAAAAAAATCGAACCTAATAACTACCTAGAAAGACATGACCTAGTAATAACAACTATGTCTACTTTCTTTCATTGAAGTGACAGTGGTAAAAATCACCAAAAAACAAATGTGAACTCAAAATATTCTTGACAACTCAACCAGCATACTGTTCTAGAATCAGAGCATTATCACAAATTAAATTGTTGCACAAAGTCTAGATTGGGCCATAAAAACTTAAAAAAATAAATAAAAATATAAAAATCATGTGTGAACAGGATGAATATATCTTACCTGCTGTCCTGTCTGCTATAGGATTTGAACCAATAATGTTTTTAGTAATCCTCCAGAATGTGAGCATATATTCTAATGTTTTATTCAACTATAAAAACCATTTATTTGATTCACTTTGTGATAGTAAGCAAACCTAAATATAAAAGGATAATAAGTGGTATAACAATTTATCTCAAGGCTATCTCTATCTGAAAAGAAAGAAATAGTAAGGATAATAACACGGCCATCATTTTGGTACAGAATCTCATCACTTCATACCTGGACAACTGCAATAGTTTTTGGCTGTTGACTTTGCCTTGTTTCACCCTGCCCCAATCTATCCTCCACTCAGTTATCAAAGTGATCTTTTTAAAGTACAATTATGACCATGTTAAATACCCCATTAAATGAGCTTTAGTGACTCCCTATTTTATATATTTTTATATATTTCCCTATATTTTATCAAGATAAAATATAATTTTTTTTTCTTTGGCCTTTTTAAAAGGGTACTCCCCTTATAACCTGGGTCCTTTTGAACTTTCTTCTCTTCTTATATCTACTTTTATGTACTCTGTGATCTAGTGACATTGGTCTTCTTACTGTTCTTCACTACTACTCCTGGTCTCTTCCTCTCTATCCTAAGCCCTCTCTGCATTAAACGTTGAGCGCTTTGAGAAAAGTGACTGTCTCTGCTTGCCCATGCACTTAGCACATAGCCAGGTCAATAGTAAACATTAACAAATGTTTATCAATTTGACTTCTTCAATGGCAGATTTATCTTTTTTTTTTAGTCAATAAGAAGCATTGAAGCATCTAGTTCAATCAACAGGAGTTGGAATGTCTCAATATATTATGCTGCTTTCTTAAGAGGTATGACTCCAACCAGTCTGTGAATTATATTGCCTAAATGTATAAAGAAGGGTTACTAAATTATTTACTCATTACCTTTGGAAACTTGGGCTCCATTAAGCCCTTAATCAATGATAAATAGATGACGACATGTTCCTTGACTGAAAGTATCTACCCTTGTCCTTTGCTGTATCTTTGGGTACACTTCATTTTTACTATTGACTATAGTCTGAAGGTAAATCAATAGAGCTTATACCAAAGTCTACCTCCTCCCCATACCTCCTCATACCTTTCCTTTATTAATGACAAAGCCTTTGGGAACTAGAATAATCAGCAGTTTGGGGATTATAGATCCTGAACACTTGAAGGCATATTTGAAATGGTGATTATTGTTCTATAGAATAAAAGTATACATACATATATATATATATATATATATGCACATATATATGTGTATTACCTGTCCTAAGAAATTTTAGGATAGAAGTAAAGCAGAGGAAACACACACACATATACATGCATATATACACATGTGTAGGTAGGTGTATGCATTATATATACATATTTAATAAAATTAGAGCTCAAGGTGTGATCCTATAAAAATTCCAAAGTGATACAATAATTAGTTTATTCAACCCACAAATGCTTATTGAGCTCAGAGTCACTATTGTGAAAGGTAAAAAGTCTATTAGCCTAATTGTCTGTATTCCTAATTCTATTTCTATCTGACATTGGACAAAACTATTTATCTTTCTATGTCTCAATTTCATCTGTTAGATGAAGGGGTTGGACTGGAGCTCATTAGTGTTCTTCTCTAGTTCTGTGCATTTAGGATTCCATATTTTTGTGCATTGAATAAATGGAAAATGATAAATAAGAAGTTTTTTTTCTGTCTGGTTTAAACAGTTTTGCCAGAGAAGAAGTTGAAATGTGTTATAATTAATGGAGCACTGGGCATGGAGTCAGAAAGGCTTAGCTTTAATTTGTCCCTCAGACACTTATGAGCTGTTTGACCCTCAGAAATCCATCAGACTCCTCATCTGTAAAATGGGGGTGATAATCAAACCTATTTAATAGAGTTGTATGGATCAAATGGGACAGAAGATGGAAACTATTTGCAAATCTTAAAATTCTAAATAGATATAATCTTACATGATAATGGCTTTTGTTTGCCATCTTTGGTTATTATACTTGCCAAACTACCAGCATACTTTTATAATGGAAAGAAGGTTACCTTGCTAGGCTTCCACATTTGGTCAGTTTTCTTAAAGAAATTTTTCAGTATAAAAAGTAATTTCCCCATTCCAAATCCATATAGTAGTCGATCTCTTTCAGTCAGCAGTATCTCACCTGCATTTTCCATATTTTCTCTATAGATTAAATATATATAGTTAAAATGTTCCCTCCTCACCAATACATTTTTTCCTGAGTAAATCAAAATTTGAAATCATTTATCTTTTTAAAGTGTCTCTGTGGTACTCAATTGATTGTAGTTGTGAACCATGATACTCTCTAGCTATGTTTTACCTTCATAGCTAATATACTGGGAGCTTTCCAAGACTATTCCAATCATAGGTGTGATGGTTAGCATTCATTGAGTGGTACCTAGAGTTTTTGGCAAGGATAAGGGAAGTTTCCTTGTCTTCCTTGTGTTTTGATGTGTGCAATCTCACCAGATCTCTGCCATGCTTTTAGGAAGGTTGTGGCATGATAATGGGGATGGTACCTCTAGTATTTTTGAAAAGACATTGCCTTAAGTACATCAGATAGGCTTCCAAATAGTATTAATACTGTTTTGGAAGTCAAGATTTTGGATTCTAGCCCTGGATTTACTACATATAAGCCATTTGACCTAGGCACCTTTTTTCCCTTTCCTGAACCTCAGTTTTCCCTCTTTTTGGAAAAAAAAGGTTCTGTTGCTCAGAGAAGTAAAGGGAGTTATCCAAGTACCCATAGAGAGGTTGTCACCTGTCTTTCTACCTTTTCCATCATCTCATTCTTTATTGGCATCTTCTTTGTCAATACTTCTTCAAAGTTTCTTATTATTTATGCAATGTAGCCTGCTCACAATACCCCTCCATTATTCTTCCTATGATACTCCTATTGACTAGCATATACAGACACTTAATAAGTGTTTATAAAATTGAAATGAATGGTAAGGTCTTAAGTTTACTTTGCATCATTGATGTGAAGCTCATGCTTCATTACATGAGCACCCTAGAGAGCATTTTTTCTGGAACTAGCATTGACAATGACAAGAAAAGATATGATTTATAAATTCCTTGTCAATGGACAAAAATTACTTCATTCTAAGCAATTTATAAAGTGCTTTCTAGTCTATAACTTAGAGTAGTAGATTCAGTCATCTGTCTCTCTTTTCTTTTCTTCTACCATCTCTTCTTCCATGTACATAAATACATATAGAGCAGGATATAAAAAGTGTTTATACAATTTCTCCAGTTAAGTAGATATGATTGTATTTTAAGTTTTTAACTGGGTAGAACTAATTTGCTTTAGCTTTAAAGTTAGATCTAGCTATATATGCTTAAGAATTTAAATCAGAGCCTGTTTTGAAATTTTTTTTTTGTTCTTGAGAAGGCAAATATATCTTTCCTTAGTTTTTTTTCCTTTCTTAAGAATATTTTGTTGTTTGGTATTAAAGTTTGTCCTTTTTGTTGACTCCTTAGAATCAAATGAAAATGGACAGAGTTTTATGTATGTTATAGGGTAACAGGGCCCAGCTATGACCACAGTCTTTTCCTGAATGGCACAGGGAACAGTGCTGGAGAGCAAACACATGAGCTTTTTGTCTGTGCATTTGCCCAGAGGACTTAGTGATATAAATCTAAATAAATAAATGGATGTGTGAAGGTTGTCCTGTCATTCTTGGATGAAGGTGGTCTCTTGGCAGACAGCAACTCTATACACAAGTGCTTTATCAGGTAAAAATAACTTTGCATGACAGAGATGACACAACTGATTCCAACTTGCTTTAGAGCTATGATTTAGATTCATGATTGACATGGTGAGGAGTAAGTTTATTAAAAGTTTTAAATCACAGTTGTTCCAGTACAATATTTAGATGATTGAAGTTACAATTGTAATTATGCTATTTTCCCTCTAGGGCAGCTACCCATGTCAGAGTTTTAATAGATGCTTTTTCTTAACTTTATCTTGGCATTTTTTCACATGCAGATGGAATTTATTCTGGGGTAAGCCCTCTCTGTGCAAGCATGAGCAGGAAAGAACACTGAAGAAAAATGCCCCTCTTGTAGAGAACTTCAACTCTAAATTTGGGGAACAGGGTAAGGAAGGAGAGAAGGATATATCTTTCAAAGTTCTATTAACTGAACTTGTAAAGATACTCTGAATGCCAACAAAAAGTGGAAAAGCCTGCAGCTTACTACTACATAAATACCGATAGCTATTAAAATGGTAAACTGTTAAGATAAATTCCAAAGACATAAACTTGATAAAGTTTTTGACTGCAACATGGACCAAAAAATGAATCAAAAGCAATGTATAAAAATAATGGCTAGATATTATATGATCCATTAAGTTCCTATATATGAAGTCATGATCAGGGAAACTTTGGAGAAGACTGATTTAAAAATCTTGGTATTCAGTCATATAACAAGTCCAAGTTAAAAGATCAAGCCCCATGTTTATAAACATGTCCTTGTCTATGGGAAAGTCAGCAGATGCTTGAATTTCTTTCAGCTTTTACTCTCCTCATCTTTTTTTTTTCCCCTGACAATCAGAGAAATGCCATCTACATGCTTCTCTCTTCTTTGTGTGTGTGTGTGTGTGTGTGTGTGTGTGTGTGTGTGTGTGTGTGTGTTTTGGTAAAGTCTGATCAGAATTCTCTTCCTATCTGACAATAAAGGGTCATTCCACTGAGAGGGGAGACCCAGTTTGGATTTCCGTCTTGCACTGTCAGCTGTTTGTGTATTTAATGACAATGTTCTTTCATCAGCGTAAATATATACCCTGCCTGCCAAATCAGATGAGACTTAAACCTGCAATAATAACATTTTGTAAAATTTCTATGGAATGTGGCAGTGGTGGCCTGTGGCAAAGAAAAATGAAGTCAGTTGCATTGCACGGTTGTCTGTTCCGAATTGTTATCCTGCCAGTTGGAATTTGTTGTTTTCTCTGTAACTCATTTGCTTATTTGTTCAATGACTATACTTTCAACCTGGCGCCACAGGGCCCCCATTTCTGAGCATATGAAACTCGGATGGCTAGAATACCCATAGCTATATCCTACTACATGACTGATCAGATGAATGAACAGATCTAGATAGAAAGGAACAGATAAGGATTAGCCTGTCTTCCTAATACATAACCGTTTGCCACCAACCACCCAAGAAGAGGAAGGGGAAAAAAAAATCAGCTAGATGGATTATCCCTGGATCAAAAAAACTCCACTCTTGTTGTATATTATGGCCTTTGTTTCTGATTTTTGTCTGTCTCAGGAAAGACATAGCACCGCATAGCCCAGTTAAGCCTGCTGCCCAATTTTTAAAAAGCAAAACACAGTGCAGTGAGGTAAAGAATTTAAGTTAGAAATCTTTTCTACACACTCAGCATTCTAAGTAACAGGCCATGTCCCAAATGAAAACACATGAATGAAGTTCTAGCCACATACATTTAGTCAACTAAATATTGAAACATGTATACTTAACAGTGAGTATTGAATTCCACTTTCAGCTCATTGAATTCCACTTTCAATAGTCTTGGCATTAGTGCACTAAGACCTCTCCTCTTTTCCTCAAGTACCAATTCATTCCTGGGTAGTAGATTAGGCTTTAAAATGTCAGTAGTCTTTGGCACAATTTTATTCTGAATTTTTTTTTAATAAAAGCAATTTAAGATACATACTTGATATAGAAAGCTAATTATTTGGGGCTTTCCTGTGTTCTTTATACATATCTAATCACTGGCATCAAAAAACTGAATGAAATGTGACTCTATCATGAAAACAGAAACAATTATTTCAATGTTTACCATTCTCTTTAGCTTAAGATCTCAAGAATCAAATGGTGTTTTTCTAGGGTTTAGTGCACATTACAGCTGATGTAAGCTGCATTTTTACATGGTGTGACTATTTCAGATGACATAGATTTTGAAGAATCTTAACTGCAAAAGGGTTATCCTTTAAATCAAGAGACTGGGGCATTTATCTCCATGGTCAACCTTGGCTTTTTATTCACAAATGAGGCAACGTGCTATTCCAGAAAACTTCAGAATTTGGGTTTCTCATGCGGATTTTTAGACAGTCTTGTCCTGCTACTGACTCATTGAAAAATGTTCACTTGGAGTCAGTTATTGGCTGTGTTCTCTTTGGTCATGACCGGGTTGGGATCATTAATTCCCAGGCAGGGATGACCATCAGAGCTGATACACCCCTGGGATGTCACTCCAGAATATTTAATTGGGTTTGTAAAGGCTGAATGTTACTTTGTGAACAGAACAGAACATGTGTGGAATGTCAAGAAATAGATCTATAATCAGGAGGTGTATATTCTCTTTGACAGTGATATGGGGAACTTTGTAGTGGTGATGGAGCTGGGACACTGGGGTGTTGAGTATTAGAATAATCTGAAGGGTGAACATGATTATAGACGTGGCCAGGTGGATAATTACTACAGGCACTTCTATGGGAGTTTGAGCCCTTCTTAGTAACCAAGAGCATTAAGCCCAAGGTAATTGTGTATCCATCAAAGATGCCTCCCTTAGGACACCCCAATTGCTTGTCTTCTCTGTCAATGGTTTATATACTGGGAACTTGGAGGTCAGGTGGTTCCTGAAAGGGCAGGAAGATAGTTAGGGTGGTGTTCATGGACCTGATCAGCAATGGAGACTGGACCTTCCAGACCTAGTGATGCTGGAAATGACCCCCCCCCCAAGTGTGGAGATGTCCAAATGTCTGCCAAGTGGAGCACTCCACCTTCAGAGACTTGTCATTATAGACTGGAAAACACAGTCTGAACCTGCCTAGAGAAAGATACTGAGTGGAGTTGGGAGCCTGGTACTGGATTTAATATTCTTGGGATTGGCTTCATTGTCCACAAGAGGAGTAAGAAAGGAAATTTGTGTTCACAACCAACAGGGCTCCTGAGTTGATCCCTGAAACTATGTTCTCTGGAGCTACCTCTCCTCTTAGCCTCCCTTATACATTTGGAGTCTCCTGCGTGTGCCCAGCTTTCTAGGATATTAGGAATACTACCTTATTTCTTGGAATAGCCCCTTCCCTATATTTTCCCCTCTGTCTGGACTCTGGCATTTCCCAACAGCATCAAAGACCCTCTCTACCTGCCTTTCTTTCTGTACCAGTACTTTATTTTTGGTTCTTAAATCTTTATCCTAATAGTTAATTAAAAGACTGAGAATTAACAGGTGCTTGAAGACACAGAGACAAAGTTGGAGGAATGGAGGGAGGAAACTCTAGCACTTGGGAAATGTAGAATCTGTCAAAGTGTGAAATGTCCCTAGAGGTAAGATGGCCATCCATAGCTTACCTTTTCATCCCAGTTGCCTCTTGTACGTTTCCTTCCATAAGTCCTGTAGAATTTGACTATGAAGCATGCTACTGCCTTCTTCTATGTCTCTTGACATTATGTGGATCCCAATGACTTTCACAGTCATCTGCTCAGAAATCCTTAGCTTTCCCTGTATGCTAGTATCCCCTTATTCTGGTGCTTCTCTCTGGTGAATTTCCTTCCATCACTTCTATTCAGTTTGTCTTTGATGGCATGCTGTAGCCTATGCTTGCCTATCACTTGCCTCTCATTGCACTTTTACCAAACTAAAATTTTAATAATTGTAAAAATGTTCACTCATTCTGAAGTTGTAGATATGGATTCTCAACAAATTCAACAAATATTTAATAGCCTACTAAGAACTAAGCAATGTGCTTGACAAAAGTCAATCATTAATATCCCCCATATGTTGCCTAAGTCATAAAGCAGTTATCTATATATGCAGAAAATGCTGATAAAGTCATAATGCCAGAGGCATGACTTGAACAGGATATAATATTTGGAGTTTCATCTCTTTTAAATTACCTTAAATTTAACTACTTTGAATTTATTTATATTTATTCTCTTTACATTTATGTGCTTATTGTTTTCCCTATTGAATGTGCTTCTTTTGAGTACAGATTTTTAATTTATTGAATTATAAACTCAATAAATAGCTCAGTGTTTAGTACATAATAGATGGTTTGTAAATATCTTTTTCCTTTACTAGATTAAAATTCTTTATAGAGATTATAGTTAACAGGCTACTTCTCTGTTATTTGGACTTGGCATTTAGCAGAGATCACAGGACCATGAAAAAGCAGATATGGTGTTAGTAAGGACCATAGAAGCTATTTAGTTCAATTCCTTCCTCCATTTCATACTAGAGGAAAGGCATTAAGGACAAAGTAAAATGTCTTGCAAGTGAATGCAAGAGTGGTTGCCTTTGGGCATAAATGATTGATAATTGAAGAAATAAACTGTTCAGGAAAGCCTCCAGGGTATTATTTTAGGATATGAAGAAAGGACATATTTTCTTTTTCACTTAATTGACCTTTAAAAAAACTAAATTAACAGGATCTATTGAATTTTTTTTCTTCTTGAAAAATACAGTCTTGGAAAACAAAGCAAACCAAACCAACAATCAACAAACAAAAAACACCAAAGGTATTTCTATTATTTATATAGGATGCTATTGGCCAATCCATGATCAATAATTCATATACTTTTGGACTTTTTTTCCACCTGCAGAAATGGATTTGTGTTGGTCTATTCATATTCTCTTATCTTGTCCTCTTTGTGCATGGCAGAAGCTTGTGAACAGGGAATAGTGCTAAACAAATTGGTATATCCAAGATTCAGACCAATGACCTTGATCTCATTAGCACAGTTTTCCACACTGGTCTAACCAGTCACAGACTTACAGCAACATAAGCTAAGGGAGATGAATGGTTTCACCATACTTCAATTACTAAAGATCCCAGAAATAGTCCCATTGGGCTATTTAAATGAATTTGTGTAGTGTCTGCATGTTAGCTTGGGAGCTTGGAATTATTGGGGACATTATGTCAAAGTCTTTTCTTGTTCTAGTAAATCAAGGTAGCTTCCTAGGTAGCTTCTTCAGTATACTATATAATTGGAGCATAGAAAGCTTGGATTCTTCAAGGGCAGGGGTTTTCCTTAAATAATTTAGATAGTGCTGTCATGACTACCTTGTTTATTCATGACTACAATGTGGAGTCAAACAATAGTTTTCCTCCCATTGTGAATGTGGATGTTTTTGTGGTGACTAGTAGAAATCAACAATGCCACAGTAGTGTATAATTATGAGTAACTGTGCCACCATTCTATGGTATGAAAGTGACTTTTAGTGAGAAAGGTAGTTTATGTAAGGCTTGATGCTACCCTGTTGCTTTTAGATAAAAGTGGTTTAATAATGGAGTGGAAAACATTCAGGGAAAGATAAAACTATATATCTGTGTAAGTATGCCACAAATGTGGTTATGGTGGAAATTGAAGGGTTTGGGGATAGGGGAAGAATCGTGATCTGTCTAAGTCTTCTGCCACCAGCTAGTAGTTTAATGTACTAGGGCAGTGTTTAGTATCTTACCCAAAATAGGTCAAATCACAGGAAAGGTGAGCCTGCAATAATTAGGTAACTCAGACACAATCTAGGCTACTAACTACTTTTGTGAAAGCAGTCTGAAAGCTCTAAAAGTGTGTTTAAGAGCCATGAATCTTGATTGCTTTCTGTCTGGAGGCAGGTCTTATTTGAGGTTTTCTAGTTATCTATCTTGCATTTTCCAATGTTTAACACGTTTTTCCCATTTTAAATGAATGAAAAAAGTATTTAATATGCATCTTTTTAGATACTTAGATCACAAAGAAAAAAATAAAGCAGCTCCTCTTAAGATATGACTCATGAATTCATAATACTTATATTCACATGTATATATATATGTGTGTATATATATATTTATAAATATGTTTATAATAGAGTATAATCTCCACATTTTAAAAAAATCCTTCACATACTGTGAAGTTGCTTCCAAAAAAACCCAAAAACATAATTCCCCAATTTGGAACATTCATAGACATTCTATAACTGGTTCTGCTTGGCTAACACCCTGTTGAAGATATGAATTGTTGACTGATTTTGTCATCAGAGCTAGGATGCACTCAAAAAACAATTAATCAATAAATTGAGAGATTACTCTTATTCTTCTGTGCCACCTAGCTGCTCCCAGGTTGGTAATTGATAGTAATCACTGTTGGTTAAAAGTGGAGATTATACATTGAAATGGAACTCACAGTATTAGAGAAAGAAAACGTTGTTCCCTTAAGGGTACTTCTAAAACCCTAAGAGAATAATTGATTTCACTCTAAAAAGAGGAAGCCTAGACCAGGAGTTTGTCTGTTGAAGCCAATGGATTCTTTCTGAGAATAATGCTTTTAAATTCTTAAAATAAAACCCCTAGAAACAAAAGAACATGCATAGAACACACAAGAGATTCAATATATTGAAATAGCCATTAAAATCTATATTCAAAACCCCCAAATTTTAGAGATCCCAGTTTAAGAACTTCCAATATAGATTGAAAACGTATAATGAAAAAGAAATCTAAGGTAGTTAGAGATTTGAAACAATAAGTTGGGGAAATTCTAGTAGAAGATAGTGCTTGAATTAAGTCTTCCAATAAGTAAAGGATTTTCTAAGAGGTCATTAAGAAGGCAATGAATTCTAGGTTGTGGGCACATCCAGTATCAAAGCTGCTGGGAAATAAAATATGAAAAGGGTAGAATACTAAGGATGACCGTTTAACTGGACCAGAGTTTGAGGGAAAGGAAGGAGTAGATAATAAAATTGGAAGGGCAGATTGGGGTTATATTGTGAAGGACTCTAAAAGTCAAACAGAAGAGTTCATTCATGGTCCTAGCTACAGCTAGATGGTTGTTAGATAAAGTCATGGGCCTACAGTTAAGAAGACCCAAATTCAAATAAAACTTCAGAAACTTCCCAGCTCTAGGCAAATCATTTCATCTTTGTTTCAGTTTCTTCAATTGTAAAATGGGCATGCTGATAGCATTTACCTCACTGGGTTGTGATAAAATGAGGTAGCTTAGCATAGTTCCTAGCTCATAGTAAGCACTGATAAATGTTTACTTTCTTAATTCCAATCCATTCCTAGAGGCAAAAAGAGTTTATTGAGTAAGGGAGAAAAATGCTCAAAACTGTGTTTAAGGAAAATTACTTTGAAAGTTTCAAGGAAGATAGATTGATTGGAAAAGGTGGGAAAGACAATTAGAGACTATTATAGTCCAGGGGAGAGGTGATGAAGACCTGATGATGACTGTGTGAATAATGAGGATAAATGTGAAAGATTTTGTGGAGGTATTAACAACATTTGGCAACTGAAGACCCAATGGCTAGTTTATCAAATTTGTGGATAACATGAAGTTTTAAGTGTTAACTAATATGTTGGATGGAAGAATTGGGATTCACAAAGTAAAAACAGATTACAAAATGGACTGAATTAAATGAGATGAAATTCAATACAGAAAAAAATGTAATCATTTTGATTTTAAAAATTGGGTGTGAAAGTATAGGATATAGGAGACATGGATAGAAAACAGTTCATTTGAAAAACACATGGATCTTTTAATGATGTGCAAACTCAATACACATTTATAGTGTGACCTGTTAAACCCTAAAGATAACAAACTCACGGGAACATACCATGTCTATAATTAAGGATATGATAGTCCTGCTATGTTTTGATATGACTTCTAGATCTAATTCAATTTTAGACCCTTTGCAAAGAACCCAGAGCAGGATGCTGCTGCTGAAGGGGGATTGAAATTATGTCACATAATGATTAAATCAAGAAAATGAAAATCTGTAACTTGGGGAAGAGAAAATATAGAATAGGAGTAGAAGACTATGACAGGAGACCAGGAATTCAAACTATATCATTTTTTAAGGTCTATCTATTAGGTGTAAAAGGAATCATATTTGTTTGCTTGGCTCTGGGAAGCAGAATTAGGAACAATGATTCTATATGGCACGTACAGATAGATGGGCTTAGGCTTGATAATAGGAAAAGCTTCCTACTAATTAGAGGCAAGGGAAGGTTTTCTGCTCATGTGCAATTTGGACTAGATAACTTGTGAGATTCTGTGATTCCATCACTTGTCAGTAAGAAAATAAACAACAAATATATAAATGTATGTGTTTGTATATTCACTTCCATACATATCTATATATGTATATATAGATATATGCACACTCATCACATATATGTATAAGAGAGAGAAAGAAAAAAAATAGAGAGATGGTGCTTGGGGGGGAGGTATGCTACCAGACATATTTCTGTAATTGAAAAACCATATTATTTTACCTTTTTAATTATTTGTGGAGTACAGAAGATTATGCTCAGTGCCTCCTTTCACTGATAATTTTAAAACATCTTAATTGAACATTCCTAATGTCATTTTGTACATTAGGGGCATTTTATTTAGAATAAGTCTAAAAATAATATAAATACTTTTAGTTTAAATGGAGGTATTTTGAATGATCATAGTTTGTAAAATTAATTGACATCAGTCTGAAGTAATGCCATTCAACCAAAACAGCTTCAAGGTCCTGTTTTTCTCATTTCCTTTTGCTTTTCCCCCCAAAGAAGAATAAACTGCTTAGCAGAGTGTTACTGAAACTGTTCTTAGCCAATTCAAGGTTTAAATTTTTTTTTTTATTCTACACCAGCCAAATGTGTACCCATTGTTGCCAGCATATATTTTGTTCCTTACCACCTCTGTGGCTATACTCAAGCTATCCCTCTTCCCAGAAAAGCTTTCCCCACCTCCTCTCTATTTCTTTTTCTTCCTTCAAGTCCTTGAGTTTAAAAATTGTCTTACCTGTAACGGTTTCCCTGACCACAGCAGACAACATTGATTTCTCCCTGATTTGTTGTCAATTTGTATCCTTTAGGGGAGTTTTTACTCTGAGTTCCCTATATAAGTGAAATCATAGATCTGATTCCTGAAAAAGCAATAGAAAACTTGATAATTCAAACAGAAATCAGTTGAATGTTTCAGACTATATCTACCTGAGTTTAAATACTAAGTAAGTCTGATCTTTGCTACTTGTTCAAACTTGATTAAATCACAACCTCCTGGGCCTCAGTTTCCTCATCTATAAATGTGAAGTCCCTGGATGACTGAAGTCCCTTCCAGTCCTATCTATATGATTTTATGATCCCACAGGGATATACAGTGTTTAACTATAATCCTTTTGAAGAATTTTCCTCAGGGTCATTGTGTTCCCAGCTCCCTTCCTCCCACTCAATAAAATTCAAGGTTTCATTGACTGCCTTTAATAATGCTCAATCTGGTGCCAGATGCTCATCAGCTAATTTCTTAAAAGTACAGATTCTGTCTTCCAGGTAGAGAATTAGTATTGGAGCTGGTAGGTAAAAACATTTTTGAGATACCAATGAATGTTATAGTCAGGATCAACAAACATTTCCTGAATTCTTTCTGGATACTCGACCCTGCACTAGTATCTAACTTTATGAAAAGGCCTAGGAAATCTGATCTTAATATGTTTTTTACTAGCCTCTTCTATACTTCCTCCATGATCAAGTTACTTTAATTTCTCATTGATACATGGGCACACCTACATGGAGGTGACTTGGGTTTTTGAAGGTCATTCCAATGGAGCATATAATCTGCCAAATTTTATGAACTAGTAGATTGACTAGAGACTCAGTGACAGATAAAAATCTATTATTCATGGATTAGGCTCATCTCCAGAAGATGGGTCATTAGATGACTACTTTATTTTGGTCTCATCAACTCATCAAAGTTTCCATTATGTATGGAAGAGTCAGATTGTAATTTACATTAATGAAGAGATCTTACACAATTCAAATCCAACTTTAGCTGCGTGACTTTGGGCAAGACATTCCCTGTTCACTTCAGTTTCTTTGACTGTAAAATGGACATATTAAGAACACCCAGTTCTAGACTTGTAGTGAAAAGGAAATGAGATATTTGCAAAGTACTTAATAGGTGCTATATAAATGCTAGCTATTGTTACTATTATTTTTACCTGTAAGATTAGCCCTGCCCCAGAACCTAACACTAAAACTGACTTGAAGACCCTGAGCAACAAAGAGCATTAGAAGAATCTCTCATTATCTCAATATCATGAAAAACTCCCTATTATTTCTGCTCTGAATTTTGTGCTTTGTTATCTTAACAAATAGATTATTTTCTTGTTTTCCTTTGACCTCATCTCTGGCCTCATCAACTAGGCTCCTAATCCATGGGTTTAGGAATTTGGGTTTATATGGGTTTAGGAATTAAACTTGTATTTAATTCTTATCTCTGACATTTATTGTATGATTTTGGCCAAATTGCATAGCTTAATCTAAGACAGTTTCCTCATATGTAAATAGGAATAATAATTTATTATGCTTCTTGATTTATAAAATTGTTGTGAGAAAAATCACTTAGCAAAATTTAAACTAATCTACAAATATGAAGTATTAATGTTATCTTCAGTCTTTAGAGGTTTGAACTTTCTGCCACTGAACTCCAGTGTCTGTGTTTGGTTCTCCAAATATTTGCCTTATATTTTTCACTTAAGTAACCATCTTCCATTTGCATCTTGACCAGTCAGTTGTTTTATAACTGGACCTTATTCTGGCTCTTTTGTTTGCATTTTTTTTTTTTCCTTCTTTCTCACTAGTGACTGAACTCCAAGTAACAGGCCTATCTTCAGACTCATTTCCCTTGAGCATGACTGCATATTTCCAGATTCAGACTTCTGTTCCTAACCTGCTCATATTAAGACTCCTCAGCCCAGTCTTTCCTTCTTTGGAATATCCTGTTGATACCAGAACTCACAGCATTTCAAGAAAATGAGTATCAGTAATTTACAGATCTTAAATTTAGTGAATTTTTTTTCAGGTTCCAGAGTATGACTTTTCTTTGGTGCCTGGGACTTGTAGGCCTGTGATAATTTTCATGGTTAGTAGACACAGCCCCTGCACTGGAAGAGTTTATAATCTAAGGAACAGGGGTGTTCATGCTCTATGGCACAGCTGGGCACTAGAGGATTCTTTCAGAGCCCTATGCACACAACTGAAATTCAGGAATAAAATTCTCTGAGCCTGCTGGGATGACAGAAGACCTAGATATTTAATATTGGTAAATGCATGCTCCTAATGCTTATCTCCAAAATGGAAAAGTAACTTGGACTGTGTGTATACTTTCTTCCACTCACACTTTATATTCATACATTATAAAATTAAACATATCCAAATATTTGACCATAGTCTCCTTTCCCTTCTCTTCCCCTGTCCTTCTTATTTGTAAATACATATTCAGACAAGGTGGTAAGGATGAACAAAACAACCCAAATGTGTGCTAATTGGGGACTTATATCTAAAATATTTTCAAAGAAAACAGATTTTAATATTTTCAGAGATTGAATTATTTTTTACAAGATAGAATAGTTTAGGATGGTGTCATGCATATCAAGGATAATCTTCTAGACTTGGAATAAAGAATATTTGTCATTTAAGTCTTGTCTTTTAAATTCACAAGTTGGGTGACCACTGGCAAGGCCTTTAGTCATTCATTTTCCTCATTTATAAAATGATGATAATTTCTATAGTATTTACCTCACAGGGTTTTTTTTGAAGACCAATTGAGATAATATATATAAAACATATTTCAGACTTTAAAAAGCTCTCTATGATAGTATCATTCCAATAAATATCTACCATAGTTATTTACTATTTATATTCCCTTTTAAGAGCAGATAGGTCAAGTAGAGTGCCAGGCCTTAAGTTAGGAAGGTTTATTCTTTGTGAGTTCAAATCTAGTCTCAGACACTCACTAGCTATATGATTCTAAGCAAGTTACTTAACCAGGATCATGTAACAGTCTCCTCAACTGTAAAATGAGTTGGAGAGGAAGTGACAAACCATTTCAATATCTTTGTCAAGAAAACCCCAAATGAAGTCATATAAGAAGAACCATAAAGAGATATATGGTTAAATAACAAATCCCCTTTCAAAGCATAATTTTGCCTTTTCTAGCCCAGAAGTCTGAGTTATCACAGTCAGACAAAGAAGAATTAAGAGAATATCAGAATCATAAATTATCTTAGAATCTATGTAGTTCTAACAATATTTGTAAAGGAATCTACATCTTTCTCCTTTCACTCATTCCTTCCTTCCTTCTTCTACTTCCTCCATAAAATGTCCCATTCTCTTCTCTCCCTCAGAATACTTCTCTAACTCTCTTAAAACTGTCCAAGTTTCTTTTTTTCTGTAGTTACTTAATTCTAGTCATGTATTTTTCAGCTAAGGAAGCTTAATTAAGAAAAAAAGATATTTTGCATATAAAAGGTATATTTGCATCTTCTCTCTCTCTCTCTCTCTCTCTCTCTCTCTCTCTCTCTCTCTCTCTCTCTCTCATTCTCTTTTTTTCTTTCTCCTTCTCTGTAAAATTTGCAAGTCAGTTCCATTCAATGTATCTTTTAATGACAATGTTTTATCATTAATTTCAGTGAAGGATAGTTATATAGCTGTTCATTTATAATCATGCTCTGCTCTGAGAACTGATACCATAATACTGTTTCCAACTGTTTATTCGCACAGAAAGAAATCAGAAAATCTTAATCAAAAATTTTTCTTAAATTCTAATCTTCAGGAGAATTTTTCCATCCTAGAGGGTCATGGGGACATAGATTAAGAATTAGAAGGCAACTTTGAGGCCATGCAATCTGACTCATTTTCATTTATTTTATAACTGAAGAAATTGAGGTCCAATGCAGCTAAATATTTTAGGTGAGGCAAAAAGGACTTGATAACATTGTTAAACTCAGAAGCTAAACAACTAACTACAAAACAAGTTTGGCTAACTTAGCAGAATTCATAATCCACTTTGCATTATGATCCAGGGAACTTTTGAATAAAGCTAATTTAGTGTTATTTACATGGTATTTAATTGGTTTGGTGCTGTTAAGATGAAATTTATATCACCAAAATATCTAGAAGATTAATTATACTTTCATAACTTTTTAAACCAATGATTAATGAATTTGAATTATATAAAATCTTATTTGACAATTGATTTTAGTCATTATTTCAAAAGTAACATAGATAATTTTTCAGAACTTGGCAAAATTCTGATTACTATATCTCTTAATGCTACTTTATCTCTTCCACAGAAGACATCTTTATTCTAATCTTTAGCAGATTAATCCAAAAGTTGTTTAAATATTTTATTGACTTTCATCTAGTCAGTAAGATTACAAATGAATGAATCCTTTTAATGATATTTATTCTGACTATTAAAACATCAGAGACAATATAACAAAAGATTTACTTAGGTCTCTTGGAACTTCATATATTAATTTTGCTATTGTGTGTGTGTGTGTGTGTGTGTGTGTGTGTGTGTGTGTCTGTATGTATGAGTGTGTGTTGGCAAGGCAATTGGGATTTAGTGATTTGCTCAAAGTCATGCAGCAAATAAATGTCAAGTGTCTGTGGTTGAATTTTAACTAAAGTCCTCCTCCTAAATCCAGGTCTGATGTTCTCTTCACTGTGCCATTTAGCTACCCCTTATGTAATAATTTTAATCCAACAAAAGAATACTGAGGATACTTAAATCCGAATTCTTGCTCCATTAATATATTAATCCTATTTTTTGGAAAATTAGTTAATCTTTCTGAAATTCAATTTCTTGATCTCTAAAGTGGAGACCAAAATAAAATATGCCATTTCTATTAAGTTCTGAACATAATGAGATAAAATATAAGGATTGTTTTTTATCTGTTAGATGCTTCACAAATATTGATTATTAGTATCATCTAGCCCCTCTTCTCATGGAACTCTAGTACTATATTCAGCTCTGTGACTCTCTCTAGCTTAGACCCAATTCCACTGTCTGGGCCAGTGCTAAATCCTTGGGATAAAATGTGTAAGATACTCTGTTATGGTAACGGCCACTCACGTATCCAGCAGCTGGTTGAATTCTTACTTGGTTGGAATGATTTTGCAGAGCTATTAGAATTATTCTACTAATATGTTCTTCATGTTTTCTTCTTTAGGAATTTTCAGCAAGAGTTTAACAATAACCTTTAAGAACTGCTCAGTTTTAGTCAAACCAATTGGATAGAAATCTGCATCCATCATACTCAGATCTGTCATTCCAAACCTAGTGAGTGCCATTTAGTAGACATAAGGTTGAAATTCAAATGTCACAGTGTCATGTCTTATGAGAAAGTGGCCAGCGGAGTGACCTTTCTATGCTAGCATTCCAAAAATCAGTCCAGATTATTGTGTGTGCTGGTAGGCCCCTTTTTGAGAGCAGAGACAGGTTCATATTTCACTTGTGAATTTTCCAAGCTTCACGGCCAAGGATGAACATGAATCTAAACACCTTCTAATTTTCCATCTCTTTAGTCTTAATGCTAAACGTTCCTTTTGAACTAAGCACAGTAGGCCACCTGCCATCTAAGTGTGCGGCCACTAATTGAAGGAACAGCTTGTCAGAGGCTCTACCTGGGGCACTTGTCCCTTCAAAATATTCTTAATGTTCTGTAGTTTCATATGGGAATTGCTGTACATTTGGAGCTATTAATTTCCTGTGGGTTAGCCTCAATCCTTATAGAACATAAAAGAGAAAAGTTAACAAGTTTCCATTAAATGATCCAGTAAAGGGTAATGAGGTCTATTCACCTGGCATAAAAGCTCTGTACAAGGTATATAAATGGAAAGTATTTAAAGCTACCTGACCCATTAGTGTAGAGCCACAAAGTGCCATAGGACATTCTCTACTTGTGGCACTATATATCTCCATGTCATAATAGGTACAGAGGTGACCAAGGCCAGGTTTATGTAGTACAACACGAAGACTTGGAATGATTTCATTCCGTGACCATGTATTATGGTCCTCTTCTCCCTTTTTTCCCTCTCTCATTTTATATTTCCATTCATTTGTGCAGTTTGTCTATCTCATTATCTGTCAGTATTTTCAGTCACTGCAACTCATAATGGCTTACTCGGGTGTAGACAGGACTGTGATCTCTATAATGGAGGTAGTATCCCACATCACGCAACTAATACCTTATCATTTATTTAAAGGGCAGTTAGATGGAACAGTAGATAGAGTATACTATCTTCCTGAGTTCAAATCTGGCCTGAGACACTTACTAGCTGTGTGACTCTGGACAAGTCACTTTATCCTGTTTGCCTCAGTTTCCTCATCTATAAAAATGGCAAATATTCCAGTGTCTTTGCCAAGAAATCCACAAATAGGATCCTGAATAACTGAATATGACTGAAACAACAGAAAATATTTAAAGCCTATGTAGGTAGTCTACCTCCACTTTGAATATAGATAGATGTTTCTTAAATGCCATTTTATATGGATAAGGACAGGCAATTTTAATAATTTGAGCTCCTGCTTACCTTGATGATTTCAAGATGGAATCTGGAAGATAATCAGTTCATAAAATTTGCTCTGACTCATCTCCTGCAGTTTTGGAAAGGAAGCTTAGAGATATCAAAAACTATAGTTAATTTTTAGTTGATGATCTAAATCACAATGTTTTCTTTAATAAGTCAATGATAGCTCAATAGGAGAATTATCCTCAGTTTCCCCTTCTCCCACCATGCCTCAGAAATTATTAGAAGATATACAGATCTGTTCTAAATTCACTAATTTTACATACTTGATTTTAGACCAATTTTATTATGTGTGTGGTATAATTCACCTAGTAATAGAATCTTAGGTTTGGAAGGTATCTTAGAGACCATCTAGTCCTACATCCTCACTTTATAGCAGAAAAAAATAAAGCCCAGAATGGGAAGTGATTTGATTGTGGTGCATTAATTCTTGCGTTCTCGTGTCATTTCTCTGTGGCTTGTTGTCTGATATGACCCAGTTTATCCCTAAGGGAAAGTGTTATTCATATTTGATGCTGTTACTTAGCACAAGAACAAGAAACAGGAACATTTTATGCAGTGTGAATTTCAGTAGCATTTTAAATAGAATTTTTCCAATGTAGATATCAACATACTCCGTGAACCTAAATTCTATTATCCTCACAGAACCTTGTGAGTTAGGTAAGTATTAGCACACTAGAAAGAATGCTAATTTCCTATTATAGCTCTTTTATTTTGTACCTGTATGACCTTTGGCAAATAAACATTTATCTTCTATGGACCTTAGTTTCCTTCTCTTTAAGATGAGAAAGTTTAATAGCCCTAGTTCCACAAACCTTTCCTCCTATGTATTATTATTTTTTATTTAATAGTATTTTATTTTTTTTCCAATTACATGTAAGGAGAGTTTTCAAGATTTATTTTTATAAGATTTTGATCTCTAAATTTTCTCCTTTCCTCTCCTCCCCTCAAGACAGCAAATAATCCATTATAGGTTATACATGTACAATCATTTTAAACATATTTCCATTTTAGTCATTTTGTGAAAGAAGAATCAGGACAATCACAAGGGGAAAATCACAAAAAAGAAAAAAAAAGTGAAAATAATGTGCTTTGAAGTGCATTCAGACTGTAGTTCTTTCTTTGGATGTGGATGGCATTTTCCATCACAAGTCTTTTGAAACTGTCTTGAATCACAAGTAAATCTTGAATCACTTTAATCTTCTGAGAAGAGCTAAGTCTATCCTAGTTGATCATCATACATTACTTTTGAGGAGCATGGAATTAAGGATGCTAGTTGATCTATCCAAATTCATGTGTAGCAAAATAAATTTCAGCTAAGAACAGAGTTCTAGAGCATTTTTTTTTGATGCTTAATGATGAACTATCAAAAGAACTTATAAAAATTAAAAGTCAGGTCCCTAATACCTCTCCACTAATTCCCTAGACCTCCCCCAAAAGAAGTTCTTCTTTGCTGTAAATGATTTAGTACTCTCCAAGTGTGAGAGCTTTGGTACAAGATCTCAAAGGTCTTATACAGGCAGAAAAGACCTCAAATGCAGGTCTGAGTGGAAATATATATGTTATCTAAGGAGCAGACATAAATTCAGTAAGGCTTACCAAGTCCTATTGAAGACCTTAAAAAGGTAAAGGTCTCCCATTGTATCCAAGGTCATCTCCAGTTGTCCTGATCCATCTCTGGCCACTGGACCCAGATGACTTTGGAGGAGAAAGTGATGCAGGTGACTTTGCACAGCCTCCCTCACTTAAATCCAATTCATTTGCATGTCCTGGTATCACCTCCCTAAAATCATGTTCCTCTCTGAGAATGAAGAACAAGCAATAAAAATAACAACAACAAAATTTAGCACCAGAAAATTGGAAATAATTTTTTGGGGCTTATCTATTAAAGGGATGGTTGAAATCTTCATTAGTGTATATAATAGCCATGCTAATTACATCATACATTCTGAAGTCCATGTAGGTGACTCAAAAAAAAAATTGGGCTTGAGTTCCTCCTCAAAATATTGTACAATGCTTCTTAGATACCTATCTCTATGTGATCGAGAGATCAAACACAATATCAGCTCTCTTGCTTGTAGTTAGACCAGTTTTTCTGTGAGAAGGTGAATAATGCTACTAACAGAGTCTTCCATAGCTCAGAGCAGGAGAAAAGCAAATTCTCTTCCATATGGAAATAATGGAGATTGTATCCATCCTTGATTGCTCAAGAATGTGGCAATGAGGCAGTTAAGTGTACTGATACAACCTTGATTGCATTGGGATTTTGGACATTGTCCCATTTAAAGCAACCAGAAACCCATATGATTCTTTCTTTCTTAGACACAGCTAGATTGAGAAGCAGCATGGCACAGTAGAAAAAGTGCTGACTCTAAACCAAAGGATCTTGGTTCAACTCCCAACTCTGATGCTTAACACCTGTGAGATCTTGGGCAGGTCATTTATCTTCCTCCCTTACCAGGTCTCTGTTCCCTTATCTCCAAAATAATTGAACTAGATAGCCTCTGATGTCCCATTTATTCATGAGTTGTAACTTACATGTCACACAAAATCTTACTGGTGTCCTTATAGAAAACAAAACAAAACATAAAACCTTCTACACATAGTTTAGGTATGTGTTGGAGCCAGCTCAAAAGTGGCTTAGGCAAGCTGATTGTTAAATTTTCAGTGTAAGCATTTATATCTCAGAAATCAGCAAATGCTGCAAATTGGGATTTGATTTATTGTTTTATAAATTGTCTAGACTGAAGAAAGTGATGGAGAAAATATTAATAGTTCATATTAAACTTTAAAATATGAGCTGAGTAATTTTTTTCCCCTCTGGAAAGTCTATTGTTAAACATTGACTAGCACAACAATCATATGGTCGGTCTTATATTCTGCCAATTGCTAATATAACTCATTAATTTGCCATAAAGCTTTAAACACTCTGCTGGGATTAAATGGGCATAAGGATGACAGACTGTTCTTTCCGCCTTAAATCCCTGTGGAAAGACACATTACATGTTTGAGTCTTTGGTTATTTGCCCTTTACCATTCAGGACTGAGTTTGGGTTCCATTACCTACCTGATGTTAGGTTATAAAATATGTTGTCTTTTTCTTATATACTAGGGTTGTTTTTATTTTTTATTTATTTATTTTTTGAGGGGCCAAATACTTGTAAAGATAGTTTTCAGCATTCACCTTTGCAAAACTTGGTGTTCCAAATTTTTCTTTCTCTCTCCTTAGAGACAAGCAATCCACAGTAGGTTAAACATGTGCAATTATTTTAAACATTCATTTTTGTCATGCTGTGCATGAAAAATCAGATCAAAAGGAGAAAAAAAGAGGAAAAAAAAACTCAAGTAAACAAACAACAACCACAAAAAGGTAAAAATACTATGCGTTGGTCCACATTCAGTCTCCATAGTTCTTTCTCTGGAAGCAAATAGCTCTTTCCATTACAAGTCTATTGGAATTATAAGGCCTGGATTCTTAAAAAAAAATTATGCCATGGACTACTTTGGGAGTCTGATATCTTTTCATAATAATGCTTTTAAATGTATAAATTTAAACATGGATATGAAAATAAAAAAAAAAAAATTGGAATCATGATTTGTTTTTTTCCTCCAGTTTTTCCCCTAAGATTTATAGAGCATTTTATATATCTCATTTAATCTTCAAAACAATACTGTGAGGGTGTAGGATTCTATTATCAACCTTTTACAAATGAGGAAACTGAGGCTGAGCAGTTAAATAACTTGGATAGAATTATCACAGCTCGTAAATATCTGGGGCCATATTTGAACTTTGATTTCCCTGACTCCCAGTATAATACTCTATCCATTGCTCGATGTAGAGTCCTAGGCAAAGAACTGTTTCAAAATCATCCCCAGGATAGCACCTGCCACACTCCCAGGTGTTCTCCTGATAGCAGCACGGCTCCTGAGCAAATACTGGCTAATAGATAAGAACATTTTCTCTGATAAATCACAGCAGTTGCTCTTACAAACCACATTGAACAGGCAAGACTTTACATCCACTCTCTGGACAACACTCAATTAGGCTTCACAGTGAAAAGTCATATGGAGGCTTTATGGCTCTGTCAGCCACAGCATTTCAGGCAGAGCAGGTGATTATTTTTATTGGTAGGTAATAAACCCCAAATGCTATCATTACAGACTTTCCCTCTGCCTCTTTTTAAAGCTTTCATTATGTTTTCACAGAAGCTGTGCCAATTGTATTTGTCAACACTGTAGGGAGGCCTCCACTATTTGTTGGTGGGCCTATCAAATTAGTGTTTTTGGTATGAATACTGATGCTTTAGGAGGCTACATCTGGACTGTTTAGGAGGCTCCTGTCATTCATAAGGATAATTCCTTTCATTTCTCAGGAGTTTTCAGGGTGTGATGGTTCTTGTTGTCTAAGGGAAAAACAAGGCTAAATTATATTTAGATGCATGTATTGAACATGTTCTAAGGCTATATATATATATATATATATATATATATAATATAAATTGATTACATATATGTATATGTTTAAAATTGATTATGTGTATTATTGGTTTAATATATACATATATAGTTTATTTTTTAAATGAAGGACAAAATTATACAAACATGTATGTATAGTGTGTGTGTATGTGTAAAGAAACAGAAATTGATAGAGTAAGAGCAAGAGCTTCTTAAAATCAAGCACATGGAGTCATTTGACTTAAATGAATTTATTCTAATATTTTGCAAAGAAGGTTTTGCAGTCCTTTGGAAGTACAGACAATGTAGTTATGAAAACTGAGACCCAGGAAATCTCATAGGTAGAAAATGTCAGAGGCAGGATATGAATGCAGTTTCTCCAAGTCATTAGTTATTGTGAATTGCATTGTAAATCTAGTCTCAAAGTCGGGAGGACATGGGTTTCAGTTCAGATATTGGCTATGTGACTCTAGGCAAACACTAAACTCTCCATGTCCTAGGCATCTCTTTAATAATTAAAATTTCAAAGTAGGTGACAAAACATTTATTACTAGAAAGGATTTTCTCTTTCCTAGTTGTAGTAGAAAACATATTCTAACTCCTTTCTTTATTCAAGTTAGGTTAGCTTTTCCTTAAGATGTATTAAAACTATCCTCAGGACTTGATTGACTTATAGGACCAAAGGATGAAGCTGTTGCAATCCCTTCCTGCTTGTCTGAGGACAAAATAGCCATGAGAAACTTCAAGTGCCCTTAGCTGGTTGACCATGATGGACAGCTCAGGCTATATCAGTTGAGCCCCTTCTTAGTGAATATTTTTATTGAATATTCTTCTTCTGTTATGGCTAAATACATTTCCTTTGGTTGATCTTTGAAAGACCAATGGGATTCTTATTTCACTACAATATCAAACATAAACTAATAAGGCTGAATCAGGTGCAAAACAGAACAGAAGTTGCCTGCACTAAGGAAATTGCAGATCTAGTTTTTATTTGTTTGTTTGTTTTTAAATTACAAGCAAGAATGAAGGCCCTTCTAAAGTAGGATGAGGAGCAGATGGGATATATGTAAGGAAATAAGATGTGTACATATGTGGGGCTTATACAGGGCCCTATAATAAGGCCTATAACTCTTCTACTTGGTTATGAAATATAAATTCCATTTTCATACAGGAATTGCAATGCTCATTTTTACATCTTTCCTAATTTGGGTACCTAGCAGAGTACTGTGAACTGATAGCAGTAAGTATTTTAATACTGTTCATTAAATTGGACTGAATTTAACTGAATTGAACTGAAGATTGGTCAAAAGAATACCAGAAAACAATAATTTTGATAGTGTTTTGCAAGATGTATATTAGTCATTATGTACTGTAAAACTGTTAGGAGGAAAACCTGGAATGATAAAAGAATATATTTGTACAAAAATCATTATTCTTGGATTGTGACATGTAAAAAAGGAGAAATAATCCCTCCTTTGTGTTTGGCATTGGCCAAGATTCCATTAGAAATGTTTTGCCTCAAGTTAGAAGAGCAAGGAAAAGTTTACCTGCCAGATCTGTTGAGAAGGGAAGAATTTATCACCAAAAAAGAGATAGAGAAATTATGAAATGCAAAATAGATAATTTTGATTACATTAAATTAAAAAAAATTTACACAAAGATCAGAAGGGAAGCAGAAAGCTGGACAATAATTTTCATAGTCACTTTTTCTGATAAAAGCCTCATTTCTCAAATGTATAGAGAACTCAAATTTATAAGAATATAAGTCATTCCCCGATTGATAAATGGTTAAAGAATATTAACAAGCAGTTTTCAGATGAAAAAATAAAAACTATATATGAATCATATGAAAAAATGCTCTAATTCACTATTGATTAGTAGTGCAAATTAATACAACTCTGATCTTCTATTTTATACCTATCAGAATGGCTAACATGCTAAGAAAGGAAAATACAGGCTGTTTGAGGGGATATGGAAAAACTAGGACACTAATGCATTGTTGGTAGAATCGTGAACTGATCCAACCTTTCTGGAGAGCAATTTGGACCTATGCTGAAAGGGCTATAAAACTCTTCATATCCTTTGATCTAGCAATACCACTGCTAGACCCATATCCCAAAGACATAAAAAAAAAAAAAAAAAAAGGGGGTTGGGGGAAGAGGAACTATTTGTATGACAAATTTATAGTAGTTCTCTTTTTGGTGGCAAAATATTAGGAAATAAGGAGATATAAATTACTGATTGGCTGAACAAATAGTGATATATGGATGTAATAGAATGCTATTGTCTTATAAGAAATAATGTCCAGGAAGATTTCAGAAAAACCTGGGAAAATTTACATGAACTGATACTGAGTGAAATGAGCAGAACCAAGAAATATTGTACACAGAATAGCAACTTTGTATGATGATCAACTTTGATAGACTTAGCTCTTCTCCGCAATACAATGATATAAGACAAGTATGATTTAAGACTCATGATGGAAATTCCAAAATACTCATGATGGAAAATGTTATCCATATCCAGACAAAAGAACTATGGAGTCTGAATGTGGACCTACCTTTTGCTTCTCTTCTGTGCTCCCAACCTTGAAGCTTATCTCCAATTACAAATTGGAGCTTATCTCCAATTACAAATCTCCAACTAAGCTATATAGTCTTTCTTTAATGAAGATCAGTTCCTTTCAAAAACCTTTTTTTGTTTTTGTTTCTTCTTTCTCCTGCTTTTTCCTTTTTGTTCTGATTTTTCTTTTGCCACACAAGTAATGTGGAAATGTTTCATATGATTGTATATGTACAACCTATATCAGATTGCTTGCTGTCTTGGTAGGGGTGAGGGAGAGAGAAACAATTGGAAATCAAAATCTAATAAAAATAAATGTTGAAATTGGAAAAAAATAAAATACTATTAAGTGGGGAAAATCAATAAAAAAGAAAAATGGAAAGCTAGTAAGAGTATCTAGAAAAGGAAAAATTGATAACAATTATAAAATATCTAGAGGGAAAGTAAAAAAAATCAGTGAAATGAGAAAATATTTGATTATGTGATGTCAAATAGTAGATATTTGAAAATATCCAAATGATTGATTGAATTTTTATTACAAATTCATTTGACATTTTGTGGAGTCAATTCTCATATATTAAATTCTCAATATATTAAAATGTAGTTCATTTCCCTTATATGTATTTCTTGCATGTATGTATATTTAAAATGTTAGACTAAAAAAAAAGTAATGTTTGCCCTTATATTTCAAGAGGAAGATGTGGAATCTCTGGAAGGGTGTCTTCATTGAAGAGACATTTTAGTGACATAAAGACAAGATTCAGGGTTACTCAATTTGGGATTAAGCATTTGAGAAACGACTTAGCTTTTTTATATATACATTTGAAAGGTTTTATAAAGAGGTAGTTTCATTGAATTGGGCTTCTGTCTCGTTTTAACAGAGAACCTTATGTGATTTGTTAGATACTAATTTCAACATTTTTCACTGCTGCTTTGAGAAGGTCATAGCAAAGAGTAGTATAATTGTGGGAACCACTACTGTATAGTTAGGAGAAATCCTAGAATTGCCTATGACAGTCCTCTCCAGCTTCTTTCATTGTTTTGATTTGAGACCATACTTCTAGTATGGCCTGGGAAACTCAGTGATAGAAAGGTCATGTATAGTATATTTAATCACTACTGGGATGGTGAAAGCTGGTACATGAAAGTACAGGCATTCTTGGCCCATTTGAAGGGAAATTAGGAAGGTTAATCATGGTTTATGTAAGTCTGATAAACAATACAATACTGATATGCTGTGGGTGGGAAGATTAAATTTGCTATTGCTATTTTAGGACATTTTTTTGAAAATTAGGACAACTCATTGAAATTCTCAAAGGCTTGAGGTGGATAGAAGGATTCATAGCCTTCTAGTTCTAAAATTTGGAGGGACCTTAGAGCTTGTTTAGTTCATCTTTCTAATTTTATACATAAAAGAACTGAGGTCTAGAGAGGGCCCATACAACTAATATGTATTACAGGTAGGATTTGTCCCTAGAACTTTTGACTCTGAAATCAACATTTTTAAATTCCTTCCTAATGGTCTTTCCTTTCTTTCCTAAGTATTGCCTGCAAATACCAGAGGAGGGGATAGGAAATGGAAGAGAGGGTAGGGGATAGGAAACAAGGGTGAAAAATAGAATAAAATCATGGATTTAGTGAGGAGATTTTCTTAAGAATATTTTGTTCAACTTGTTATTTTTTAGAGAAAGAAACAGATTTAGAGAGGCAATCTGAATTGCTTTAAATTTTGTAGCAAGGTTGTACAATATTACAATTAGAGTCTGGGTCTGTATCACCTCAAATAAAAGTGGAATGAAATTAAAGTCATTTTTCAGAAGGCCTTGACCATCATTCTACCCTTCTATACCTCACTTCAAGACCTGAGTTAGTATGTGTTGTGATATATAATGCCTTAAGTAGTTATAAATCTCCATTTTTTTTCATCAAGGGTTGAAAATTTCATAACTATAGGAAAGAATATGTACCCATTTATTTAGTTTTCTTATCTGTTAATTAGTTAATTAATCACTGGATAGATATTTATTAATTCATACATAGATATCTATTTATTTACATATTTTAATTTTATATCTTATAGGCATATATCTATTTATTAATTTATAGACATCTATTGGTTTGTTAGTCAATCTATTTACTAATCCATCCATTCACTTGATCATTTGGCTATAATCTATTTATCCCTTCATCTATAATTCTATCTGTACATCTATCTATCATCTTTCTATGAGAAATGTGGGTTACTTGCTTAAGTTTTATACCATTTAAAATACCTAGGGAATGGGGGAAGGGAAGGAATTGTGATTAGATTTGCTGAGGAAGGGCTGGGTATTCACAATCCTATTTCTAGCTCTAGCCACTAATGTGTCATGTGGCTTTGGAAAAAGCACTTATATTGCAAGAACTCTATCTACCTTTAACTCATCATCTTCATGATGTCCTGCAATACCCACAAAGTTGCTTCAAGGGTAGGTGGAGAGATTTATCACTGGTAAAAGGAAAGGGAAGTCAATTTTGCCCTTGGTCTCACCTCCTCTAATTGAAAAATAATTCACTTGAGACAAACAAAACAATTCCCTTAATTAGAAAATATTTCACATGAATATTCTGGGAAAGAAACTCTTTCCATCATATTAAAGGTAGGTTTAAATAAGAATTTTATAAAACTCAAGGTCTCTCCTCTCCCCACCCCTAAAGTAAATTGTTTCCTGGCAAAATCTATTATCTCAGTGCAATATTCAAGTCCATCTATAGTTAATGATTGCTTTCATCATGGCTCAAATTCATTTTATTGACTTAATTTGGCAACTGTGTAATGCTGCACAACACACTAATTATTTGTTGTGACAGTAGTTAATGGTGAAGTATAAGGCTTAGGAGAAGTTGAAATCATTGCCCAAAATGATTGGAGAAAATGTCAACAATACGATAGAAGTAGTTTACCTAATAGCTCAAGTGCTGCCTCCTTTAAGAATCTTTCCCTGATGCTTCCAATCAGTGATAAACTTTTCCTCCTAGTACCTCGTATACCATTTTTTTATATGTTTCTGGTAGATTTCTTATGTTACATTATAACAATTTGTATATTCCCTTGTATTTTATATATACATATATATATTTATTATTGTATATTCCCTTGTATTATAACTACTTGTACAATCCCCTACAAACCCACTCATTTGATGAAGACAGATCTTGTTCTTTTTCTCTTGTTAGTTTCTTTCTCCCTGATCATTGAATAAAAGGTTTCACAGAGAGTAGGCATTAAATTTTTTGTTAAATGAATTAAAGAACATTAAAGATATATATGAAGGATATATAGGAATTATTCAGGATGGTATAGATTATTTAGTAGATCCTGTCCCTAAACATACATACTATAAAAGTCTATTTTTGAACCTAAATCCTGGTAACAGCTCCCTTTCTGGGTATGTTTCTTTCTGTCTCTAAAAAGTAAGGTGCCATGGCAATTCTGGTTGATTGAAGTTTCCAATGAATCAATATTCAACAATAAATTTTGGTAGATAAATGAAGAATCTAATATAAAAAAAGCATCAGGGTTTCTCCTTGTGGTAAACTTGTAAATGTTTTCATTTCATTATCATTGTGCACTTGAGGCTGCTAGGGAATTGCTGATGATTGTCATAGATCAAGTTGACAAATTTGTATGTAAATTGTATAAATTGAATCTGGCAACATGGGGACAAGCTGACAACCTTGGCATGCTTCTTAAATTTACCTCATGTATAAATGGTAAGTTTTAAAATACTTAATGCCTTATATATTGAAGGTTAGAGAGAGCTTTGCATATTGGATAGAAGGTTGGCCTGAGTTAAGAAGCCCTGGGGGCAGGTTCTAACTCTGACCCTCAGTGGTAGTTTGATCCTTGGGAAGTCAGTTAATTTCTCTGTGCCTCAGGCACTACTGTGGGAGCAAGTGCTTTTCTGCATTGATAGGAGTGTTTCCTCAATGGGATTTTCCTGTAGGAATGAAATCACAAGTCTGTTAAAAAATGTTGAGGCTAATATCAAAAAGCAGGCAAGTAGATGATATAGTATGCCATACCAAACCTCGAATCACATCTTCCTAAATTCAAATCTGATCAAAGACGCTTGCAAATTATACCGTGTTTCCCCGATAATAAGACACTGTCTTATTATTTTTTTGGGACTAAAAAACACCAGAGGGCTTATTTTCAGGGGAGGGCTTATTTTATCCTCCATCATGCCCCTTTTATCCTCCATCATGCCCATTTTAGCCTCCATCATGCCCCTTTTATCCTCCATCATGCCCATTTTAGCCTCCATCATGCCCCTTTTAGCCTCCATCATGCCCCCTGAGTGCTTATTTTATTCTCCATCGCTTACTGAACTTACCGAGTTTTTAGATGGTCCTGTCTCAGCTCTACTCCGCGGCGCTGCTCTCAGTAGCGCCAGCAAGCAAATCACCAGGGAAGAAGAGGATGACGCGCTCACTGCTGCAGCTCTGATTGGATGCAGCTCGGAGCGCGACGTGCCTTTCACCCGGGAGGGGAGGGCGGCGCTGCTTACTGAAGGTACCGCTACGCAGCATATAGCGCAGGGGATCACCATGATGACCGTTTTCATAGTAAGTTCGATAGGGCTTATTTTCGGGGGAGGGCTTATTTTAGCGGAATATTAAAGAGTATGTGGGTGTCTTATTTTCAGGATAGGTCTTATTATCGGGGAAACACAGTATTACTTTGGGCATGACACTTAACCTTGTTAGCCTGAGTTCCTCATCTGTAAAAAGAACTAGAGAAGGGAATGGCACACCACTCCAGTGTCTTTCTTGATAAAGAAAACTCCAAATGGGATCATGAAGAGTCAGACACAACTGAATAATAACAACAAAATACCAAAATACCATGATATGGAGCTTTACTGTGATACTCTCCCTCTTGGATCCTTTTCTCAGGTTGTATATGAATTTCCTGAGACCTTGGGGACATAAACTCATCCATTTAATCAAAATCACATATATTTTTTTGTTTCCATTAATGTGACACTAATAAAAAAAAATTTTTAGAAAGCAAATTTACATTTTTATGGGGAAGTCCTTATGCTGAAATTCTTTTTTTTTAAATTATAGCTTTTTATTGACAAAACATATGCATGAGAAATTTTTCAACATTTACCCTTGAAAAACTTCTGTTCCAACTTTTCCCTTCCTTCCCTCCACTCCCTCCCCTAGATGGCAGGTAGACCCATACATGTTAAATATGTTAAAGTATATGTTAAATATAATATATGTATACATATTTATACAGTTATCTTGCTGCACAAGAAAAGTTGGATTTAGAAAGAAGGTAAAAATAATCTGGGAAGAAAAATAAAAATGCAATAAAAAAATAACAGAAAGAGTATAAATGCTATGCTGTGGTCTGCATTCATTCCCAGTGTTTTTTCACTGGCTGTAGCTGGTTCTGTTCATTACTGATCAATTGGAATTGATTTGGATTCTCTCATTGTTGAAGATATATTTCTGAAATTCTTGGATGTCTTCCTTCCTCAATGGACTTTGAGTCAATTTTGGAATTCTTAGGAAATTACTTGTGGTGTTTAAGTTTACTTTACATACATAAAGTCATTCCATTTTTTAATAAAGAGGTGTTCTGTGGAATTTCATACAGAAACGTGTTTATTTTATAAGAATAATAACTAATATTTTTGGTATTAAGAGCAAATTTTATCCAACATACCTTCCAGCCAACTTCTTGAGAGATATTCAGTTAAAGGAAGAATGGGAATAAGTTGGAATATCAGTCTGTCATGTTGGAGACAAATACTTCAAATCATCTACCACATAAAGAAATACTACTGGGGTATCATAAGGCTGGTAAGGAGGCTGGGAGTTGAGTTGAGGAAATCATCTATGGGGAAAAAGTAGACCCTAATACCTTTTAATTTTTACAATTATTCTTGCTAGTAAAGTATTGAGACAAATTTCTTCTATGCTACAAAACAGTACAATGCCTTATCAGTATCCTGTACATTTCAATTTTATCAATCATTTAATCAATAAGCATTTTAAGGAGCTATAATATTCTGAACCTTAGATTAGCTTTATGCTTATAAACACAAAGAATGAAATAATCCCCATTCTAAGAGGGAAGACAAATATAAGTATATGGTTGGTTGTTGATTATTTTTGAAATGGACTATAGTATTATGTTGGGGTCAAGGTACATTGTGACCAACTCTGATCAGATCATTATAAGCTTGGAAGATTCTACTATAAATAGAACATTTGGAGTGAAGATGTGACTAATTATGAATATATCATGCTTCTTTTGAGCAAATGTATTTCTGTTTTGTTCATAGAATGTAGTGCTTTCTTTGATGTGGGGGTCTTGTGTAAGGATTTCCCAAGTCTCA
Source organism: Sminthopsis crassicaudata (assembly GCF_048593235.1). Classification (NCBI taxonomy): domain Eukaryota; kingdom Metazoa; phylum Chordata; class Mammalia; order Dasyuromorphia; family Dasyuridae; genus Sminthopsis; species Sminthopsis crassicaudata. Next base: position 157,238,287 of record NC_133619.1, read on the forward strand.
CAATGAATTCCAAAGTTTTTCAGAGAGACTTTGAAGAATATCCTCATACTGCTTCTTCTGACACCCTATAGGCACTTGCTTTGTGAGTTCTGTATAAAATAATCTTTTGGACAAATGTATATTTGGCTTTTGGACTATGTGGGCAGGAGGGTTTGAATACTTCAGCTTGAGAAAAAAACCTTAGTATCTTGTACTTTGTCTTGCTAGGTAATGTTGAGAATCATCGATCTCATAATCTATGTGGACATCCCTGGAAAGTGGACTGCCAAGGTAAGTGAACTTATCCACAGCATTTTGCTGTAACAGATGATTCCATGTGTGGATGGTATGCTGGCTGGTGGGGACCCTCTGATTTCTTGGTGTTATTGTTAGGGCAAAATTAGCACAAGCAGCAGAGAATCAATCCATTCTTTGTTACATTTTAGTCTCAGAGTCTGTTTTGAATGCACAATTATCTGGGAACAAAAAGTCATGAATTTAGGATTTATCCAGAATAAAAACAAAGGAATTATATATAAGGGAGTTTAGAAGTAAGAGCTCTGGTAATTGTGTGCATGTGTGTATGTGCATGTTGTATTGGAGAGGAGGTAATGGGAAAAGTTTCATTTTGAAGGAAGAGTTTCTATGAGGTAGACAAGCAGGGAAATGTATTCCAGGCCTTGGGCAGTGGAGTGCAAAGAAGTGGGGTCAGGTCTGCAATATATGAGGAACAGAGAAAAGCCCAATTACATACATTTGCCTGGATCATGAGGATGGGAAATAGAAATGAATAAGGATAGGACCTGGCTGTTAAGCATTTTAAAAACTAAACAGAATTTTACTTTTTATCCTAGAAGATATAAGTAGTTTATTAAATAGAGGAATAATATGATCATATCTGTAATTAAGTCACTTTGATATCAGTTAAGAAGAATGATGAGAAAATTTAGGCTGGTGATCAATTAGGAGGACAGTGCCATAACCTAGGTGAAGGTGATCAGGATTTAAAGGTATTAAATATATAAATAAAGGACTCCGATGTAAGAGATATTATGGAGAAATAGAAGAATTTGGGAACTGATTTTCTGAACTGGAAGGATGGTAGCAGAAATATGGAGTTTGGAAGAAAATAAGTAGGTGCTAAATGCTCAATTTTCATATGGACATGGTTACAAGACAATTTGAAATGTCCAGTGTAGAAAATTAATTGGCTGAAGTTCAAGGGGGATCTTGGAGTTGGATATATCTCTCTATCTATCTCTGTAATATGAATACATCAATTGAATAATAACTAACTGAGCTTTATGTCACGAAGATAGAGAATATATAGAAAGAAGAGGGCCTAAACAGAGCCTTGGGGAACACCTATTTTAGGGTTCATGATATGATTGAGGGAGATCTAAGAAGTAGTTAGCTAAGATAATCAGGAGTGCAGTGCAGCAACTCTAAAGAGGAGAATTATCCAGGAGAGGGTGGTCAAATATAGCAGATCAAGAAGATTAAAAAGAGAACATCAAATTTGGCAATTAAGAGATTATAGACAATTGTCAAGAGAATAGTTGCAGTTGAGAGGATTTGGAGGTGAGGGAGTATAGGCAATGAGTATAAATGCCTTTTTTTTAGATATTTGATTTTAAGTGAGAAAAGATTTAGGACAAAAGCTGGAGGGGATAGTAGAGTCTAGTGAATTTTTTTTTTCTTTTGAGAATTTGAAAGTTTCTGGTATGTTTGAAGACAGTTGACTAGAAACTGATGGATAAGGAAAGGTTGAAGATGACTAAGGCTGGAATCTGTGGGAGAGGAAAGAAAGATGAGATGAAGGACACAAAAAAAGCAGCTGTCTTTGGCAAAGATGTTATGAAAAACTGGAGAAGGGAGGAGAGAGTAGCAAATGCTATTTGTTGGCTAAGAGATCTAGAGGAGATAAAAGGAGCTCAAGTCACATAATTTCAATTATTTCTGTAGAGACTAGGATCTCCAGAGGATTGGAAAGATAAGAGAAAATTTCAAATAACTTTTATGGGAAGTGAGAAAATGGAGGAATAAAAGGATTGTTTTGCTGCTTCCGGGGCTTAATTGAAATTAGATAGCATGAATTTATAACAAAGCAGACTCCACAGTTGTTACTTCCTTCAATTCCAGTAAGGGGAGTTAGAGATAATTGGAATTTATAAGACTGAGTTTGGCAAAATGAGTAATAGGGCAAAGGGTGAGGGTTTGGAGAATAAAGGGCAGATCAGATTTGAAATCCATAAATAAAGGAATAAGATTGGAAAGGATGTAAATTCAGAGTATGTTCATTTGCCAAGAAAATGCTGAATGTTCCTGTTCCTGTGCTAATGAAGAGACATGAGAAAAGATAGAATGATAGGAGGCTGACAAGAAATATAGGAATATTCAAATAAAGGAATATCAAAGTTTGAAAGTAGCATCAACATGGATGATGAAGTCTCCTAGTACAAGGGCAGGAGGAGTTGGGAAGAGAAGAAGTTTGTGAACCAGATGTGGATTTCTTGAGAAAGGGGGAAGAATTATTTGGATATTGATACAATATCCATAGGCAAAGTTCCAATCACCCCACCCAAGTTATGGTTTTGAGATGTAGCTACTCATTACTCAGGTGAATATTGAGCACAGAAGCATGGATAAAAAGAAAGATTTTTTTTTTCTTCAACATGACAGATCCCTGCTATCACCCTAGATCTCTTATGCCTTTTGTTGTAGTATGCTTTCTAGAGACCCCAAGTTGGGGTGACAAAATGTACTATTTTTTCTAGAGCCCCCATGCTGGGGTGCCAAAATATATCATCTGGAATAGCTCTCTGGAGGATCTCGGACTAGCCCGAGTCGTTGGTCTTAGTGGAGAAGTGATAAGGCAAAGAACCACATGGATGGTCAAAAATGGAGTCCATTTTATTTCAAATTCTCTCAGCCTTAAACACCTTAGGACAATTACACCATCACAGCACACTGACCATGTGCTGCTATAGAACCATTACATCACCACAGCACATTGGGCATGTGCTAACTATAAGCATCCTGCTATTATTATGTAAATAATAATACAGACAATAATTACAGCAGATATCTCTGCTTCAAATAGAACACAAGTGATCATGATCCCTAACTTCTCAGGAAGGCTGAGCCACCATCAAGGGAAGATAAGAGCCAAATCAGACACTGTCAGCAGGTTCCCTCTGGGCTAAAGGGTTTTATACCTCACTGAGAGTTCCCCCACTATTTGTGGTCCTCTATACTTTGTGACTAAATTCCTTGAAAAAAAAAAAAAAAAAGGAACCTCTAATAAGTATTTTTACTTTCTTTCCTCTCACTTCTCCTTGATCTCTTTATTGACAAATCCAATGGTCTTTTCTTACTTAGTTCTCATTGTCCTTGACCTCTTTGCAGGCTTTGGTGATCATTCTTTTCTTCTTGATATTCTCTGTTCTCTAGGTTTTTTTGTATACTATTTCTGGTTTTCCTCCTACATATTTGACCACTCCTCTTCTGAGCTGGATCTTCATCCATAGCATGCCCTCTATCTGTAAGTGTCCCAGTATCTGTGGTGGCACAGTAGATAGAGTGCTAAGCCTGGAGAAAATTCCTGTCTCTCTTAAATCTGGTGCCTTACTTCTTTTAATTAGGTCTCTATTTAACCTGTATATAGCATATTTGTGTATATTTATTTATTTTCTATTTCTTGCATTAGATTGTGCTTTTTTTTGAGGCAAGGATTATCTTTTGCCTCTTTATGAATCTCTGACAAAGTGCCTGACACAGATTGGGTAGTGAATTAATATGTACTAACTGACAAATCTTCCATTTTTCAGTGAAAACACAAGGGTTATGTTAATAGCAAATAAACTGTACACATTGAAAGATACTCATAACTGGGGCCTTTTTTGATTTCATCACATCTTTTAAAATTTTGGCTCTGTAAGAACCCAAATCACATCTTTTAATCTTTTGGGTCTATGGCTTATTACACGGGACATTAGATGAAGGAAGGGTCAAAATACATAAGTTTCTGTCTCAATTTTTATCACTTTGTAACACTGGTCAAACATTTGATTACAATGAGCCTCAGTTTACTCATTTGGAAAATGAGAATTATAAATCCTGTCTACCTTAAAACACAGATTTGTTAAGAAGATAAAAGGAAATAATGTTGGGTAAAGTAATGATCATTTATTACCTGGAATAAATATTTATTAAGCAAATGGCCTTGAGAAATTGTAAAGGTGTTCAAGCATAAGGTATTTTTGTATATTCACAAACTGTATATGATGGGTTTTTATACTGTTTAGGTCACCAAGCTTCTTGACAATCTAGTGAAGCATATCGGTCTTTTCTCAGAATCAGGTTTTTTTTTTTTTTTTTTTTTATGTATAAAACAAAATGCAAGGGATAACAAAAGAAATCAGTGATATTGGAAAAAATAAAACACAAGTTCATGGAACACAAGTTAAAATATCCTACCATATGTGTTTTTTTTTTTTTTTTTTTCTCTCTCTTTTTTCTTTTGGTCTGGACCTATTATTTTACAATTGAAGTGAATTTCCCATGAGTAATTTCCTCTACCAAAGTACAGAAGCATCTGCTCTTCAATGTACAATCTTAGGGAATTATCTCAAACTTAAAGAGATTAAGTGACTTGCTCAGGATCCTACACCAAGGGTATATTAGAGGTGGGACTTTAAGCCACTATGTTCTTTCTTACTCCAAAACTTACTCTTTCCATTTGTCATTCAGATTACTTCTCAGGTGTCTACACAGATAAGCTGAGAGAAAAAGAGCTACATGTACTTTTAAATTTTCATCAGTTGTTAGTAACCTGTTCCCCCATCCCCCTAATAGAAAATTGTTTAAGATAAATTCAACTTTTTTCTGAATCAAGAAAATTGGTTTCAGCGTCTAGGCCCAGCCAAAGTCTATCTTAAATTTTTCTTTTAAAAGGAAAAAAAAACAAAAACTTTTTAGGTCATAAGTCTAAAAACCTATAGGAAAAGGATGACTCACATTTATCACTTGGAATTTAAAATACAGCTTAACTCCCCTCCCCCCACCTTCCTACCCTGTCCTTGAAACTCCCAAAATTAGAAAAGATATCCATTTAAAAATCAGTATTCATTAATTAGCTTTATTGATGGAACAATGGACTATGTGCTTATAAACCTATGCATGCACATTAAAAACAGTTCTCCTTTAATACATACAGCTAGCTATGAAAGACATATAATTTAAAGAGAAACAGAGGTAATTCCCTTTTTCAGTCTTTCTTTTCACTACCACTGAAATAATTGTTCCCAGAAATCACTACATACTGAAGCCTGAGCTGTCATCCTTTGATGTGTCTACGCATTAGAAGATCAAATGGTTCCCATAATTACTTTCAGTAATTTTGGAAGTCATTATATTTTGTTGTTAAGGCTTTTTCCCCCCACGTTAGAAAAATAATGTAAGAGGTGCTTTCTGGGTCAATATGTCATTGTATGCCAAAGTACCTTAGCAATAAAAGTGAGGAAGAAACTAGAATTTGTAGTATTACCTTCAGTAATGACTTACTTGAAGACTTATTTCATTCCTTTTAATACAAGAAGCCTGGAAAATGACTTGCTTTCCATAGGCCTTCAGGAAGCTATCTATATCCTATGCTTGGTTCTTATATGGACTATGGAAGGAAAAACCTTTGAGCATGTGATAGAATTGAGAATTTTAGAACTCTGATTTTTATCTTGGAAAGAAAATTGAATCCTATACTGCTCATGATTTTTCTTTATGAGATCAAAGATTTATATCATTATGCAGTCAACATGATTTCATCTGCTGAAGGAAAGTGTGGTAAACAGAATAGTGTGGTTCTTGAAGTATATAAAATCAGAGTTTGAATTCTGCCTTCTGAGCTTAACTAGTTCTGTGAACATGAAAAATCACTTAATTACTCTAAACCTCACTTTCCTCATTGGCAAAATGGAGAAAATAATTAGTAAGTCAACTTAATTAATAGAGTTGTTCTAAGTATGAGATTACATACCTATATTCATATGTAGTAATACATATTATGATTCATATAACATAATGTAATAATACTATATATGTGACATATATAATAAGTAATAGTAGTGGTATTGATGACATACCAGTAAATCACTCTTCTTAGAATTATAGGATCACATCACTCCCTTGATATATTTATAATACAATTCTTTTAATTTTCTTTATCCTGCGTTTTGCTTAATTAATCATAATGAAAAGTCCAAATGCAGAATTTTCTTTTTAACAACATTGAGCATTTAAAAAAACCCAAAATATCAAATTTACCCAAGGCTATTTAAATTTGAACTCCATTAAATAATAAAATAGACAGTACATAAAAATAAAAATAATGTTATTTCAGTACTTTATTATTTTAAATTTTATTAAATTATTTTAATCCTTTGTGATTTCAAAATCCTTTGTGATTTCTGAATGTGCTTTTATTATAAAAGATATGTGAGAAAGCTAGTGCTTAGGTTTCTGTCCCAAATTAAGGCGGTGGAAGTTGAAGCTTAGCAATAGTAGCTAATTTATTCTTTATTCATTAAGTAAAGATAGTTTCTGTTACAAATTTCACATATTCACTATTATGCATTCATGTAAAGTCCAGAAAGCAAATATATATAATACATATTATAGTTACATAATTGCATAATACATTATTAATAATTATCATATTTTATATTATAGTTTGCATATTATAGATTTTAAATATACTGCTATTTAAAGTTAGGGAGAAAGAATAGATAACTCTTCATGATTATTCTCAGTCTAGTAATGTCTATTTAACAATGGCATTAACTTGGTGGAGCATCTACCTGTAACATTTTTTGGCATATAATGATAAAAATTGCTATGATGGAATTGAGGTTGTGATCAAATATTGATGTGGCTATATTGGACTGGGAAGAAAAAAAAATGAGTCTAGTTCAGGCTTAGAAACAATGACCCTAAAGCTGTGGCAACATTTGGTCCCTGGCCAATCAGGGAGCTATATATTTTTTTTATCCCACTCCAGTTCCATTTGCTTGGTAGATGTGGCTCCAGTGCATTGCCCTAATAAGACACAGATTAAACCCTTGGTAGATAACCAAATAGAATCCTGAAGCAGTACATTAGAGATGTACATACAGTAGGACTACATTGAGGAAAATAAATATAAGCTATCATACATACATTAATATAACCAGTACATCTTGGCCAAAAATGGCTTTCTGCTGCTTCCACACACCCATATATATTAGTTCCTTGATTTTATATCATCTTTTCTCTGATCAATATTTCTTCCAAAACAACTCTTCATTCATTTCAGTAAAACATGGTAATATATAAAGTTGAAAATAATCACAGTCTCTGTTTTCAAGAAACTTTTACTCTTGCTCATTTTAACTTAGTAACACCTGTATAATTTTCTTTTGGGGATGAGAAGAGCATAGAGCATTTTGATATTTGTTCGAAGTTTGGATTACTTATATGGGTCTGCATTCACTTCCCAACCATAGTTACCCACTGCTAAATCCATCTAAATCCAGTAAAGACCCAACTATCTTATAAAATTATATAGAAAACACAATTGTTTGCAAGCCTGTGTATTTATTGCTAAAAGAATGGATTATATCCAGATTTGTGCTAGAGTAAGTTCTGATTGGCCCAAGAAAAGTGATAGTTAAATGTTTGGAGTTTACATTTACACTTTGGAAATTGGTAGACATATAAATTAGGGTGGTTTATTGTTTGATTGATTTTTTAGACTTGAAAAAGTGATGGAGAAAATGTCGATTATATAGATATAAATCGAAAGTATAATACCTAGAGTACTCCCCCTCCCTGCCCCTTTCTGGAGAGTTCATTGTTAAATATACATCAGTACACTTTTCATATCCTTTTTTTGAAGTATTTGAGCTAGGAAAATGACTGGTTTAAATTAGAAATGTTGACTTCTCTGTTCTGGGTGATGTTCTCTCAAGAAAAGACTGTAGGTCTTATTGGATTTTGTTCTGGTCTTGGACTCTTAAAAACCTGATATTGTAGACTAAGCCTGACTCAAGTTAATCCAGTGGTTTCAGGTCTGGATTGGATTTAACAAAGATATTTGTAGACTCTCTTTCCAAAAGTTAACAAAAGAGAAGTTTATTTACCAACACTAAGGAAAAGATACTTAGAAACATTCTTCCAGTTTAGGTAAATACAAAGCTTTTCTTCTCTGCCCATCTCCTTATGAAAAAGTAACTGAATCAGGTGGATGCTGGCACTTAGGTTGCTTCTGATAAGTCTGAGAGATACTGAGTTCCTGAACACTGTACTTTTTATGTCCTTGATACTAGGAAGTGGGATTAGTTGCTCTAGCCTTAGTCCCTGAAGCAATCAATTCTCTAATAGCTTTTTTTTTTTAATTGTAGTAAGTTTATTTTTAATACACATTGCTTTATGAATCATGTTAGGAGAGAAAAATCAGAGCAAAAGGGAAAAATCAGGGAGAGATTAAAAAAAAGAAAAGAAAAAGAAAAAAGAAGTGAACATAACATGTGTTGATTTACATTCTCTGATTTACATACTCCTTATATCTTTTTTTCTGGATGAAGATGGAATTTTCTATCCAAAGTCTATTGGGATTGCTTTGAATCACTGAACCACTGAGAAGAATCAAACCTTTCATAGTTGATTATCACACATTTTTTTGCTGTTATTGTGTGCAATGTATTCCTGATTCTGCTTGTTTCACTCAGCATCAATTCATGTAAATCTTTCCAGGCCTTGTAATCAACTTGTTCATTTTTTTTTTTTTTAATAGAACAATAATATGCCTTTGTCTTCATGTATCACAACTTGTTCAGCCATTCCTCAATTGATGGACACCCTACTCTTTTTTTTTTTCCCTAATTCTTTGCTTTCTGACAATTTTTCTAGCCTTTGAAAGAAAAAACAACACAAAAACAAAAACATAGTTCAGCCTTTTCTTGCAGGGCTTTATGGGAAAATAATTCCAATCTATGTGAGAGAACTCTAGGCAAATAGGAAGAAGCATCAATAAATGAAGTTAAATCTCTAGGACAACTTTTCTTTTAAGTCATTTTATCTCCATGAGACTAAGAAAACTCCCTGGCAACTTTTTTCCCAAATCAAGGGTTTGTAACCTTATTCTAATGAATATATATATATATATATATGTGTGTGTGTGTGTGTGTGTGTGTGTGTGTGTATTAGCTAGATATACACATATACATACATATATATGTTGTAAAGGGCTGAAAATCTGAGTTGCACTGAGTCCATGCACTTGAAGCTAATTACCAATTGGACAATACTCTATTAGCATATGCTTGGAGAATGACCCAGCCCACCATCCTCTGTTGGCTCAATCTATGGGTGTATACAGTGAATGAAAGGAGGCATTGGAGGGTGGAGTAGGACAAGCAGGATCATTCTTTGGCTGTGGAGGGAGACAAAGGAGGTGTGGAGATTCCTATATCTATTCCCCTGAGGGCAACCCCAAAAGACCAAGAATAAAGACTTTTGCTTATCCTGACTCCAGCTAATTCTAAGGTATCCCGGGTACTAACATGGTCATTACAATATGTAGATATAGATATATATGTATAACTACATTTCAATGTAATTAATTTCTTTTATAATTTCATCAATTTAAAAACATTATTCTAAGGAGGGTTTTACCAGGTTTACCAGATTGCCAATTTGCCAGATTGTGTTCGTGACATAAAAATGTTAAGACTCTTTGTTTTTAAACATAAAAAAATACTAAGGGACTCCCCCATACTCTAGAAATAGATAAAATAGAAGAAACATGTCATTCATTTGGAAATAATACAATAATTAATTCCTAGTTTGCTCTTCATTTAGGATGACTGGGATTTTGCTCCCTTTGGGACTATTTACTATTTACATGATGAGACCCAAGACCAATAATCTCATCATTCCCCAAGTGTTACATCTTGTTGAATGGCCTTTTTCCCAATACTGCTCCTTGCAGCTCTTTGAATACATTCATTTTGCTTTCTGTTTCAATTGGAGCTGCTGAGTGATAGTTTTAAGTTCTACCTGTCCACAGCAGATAAAGCTGGACAGATGCCTTTGAGGCTTTGGAATACAATAAACAGAAGCAAGGAAAGCTAATACTTGAGCAAAATGTGGTGTAATTAGATTTATCTATAGCCCAGTTCAGGAAAGAAAATTAATTATGCATCAGTCCTACCCTTTTTCCTGGAACTCATATGCAAGATGCACTCAATGTGCCCAGTAAAAGTAATTGGAGTGAAGCACATACGTATCTCCCAATTGAGGCTGATTAAGAGGCATGTTTCTCATTTTAGATTTAAATTTACCTCCACTCCTACAAACCTTGTGGTTATTTAATTATTAACATCAGACTGTCTTGACTGCATATAGCATTAAGGGTGGCTTTTTGGGATGATTACCAGCAATTAAAATAGCCATTATAAGGATTTTGTTTGTACACAGGAAAAATGAGGTGGAGAGTTGAGCAATTACCTAGTGAATTCGATCAAGCTAGACAGTCAACTGGAATAGTTCTGGCCAATATTTTTAGGGTTTTCTATATATGTGGTCGGGGTTGGGGGAATCTGAATTGCAGGTTTATGGGACCTGAGTTATTTGGTTTATGATTCAATCCTCTACCTCTTTAAATGTGGAAACATAACAAGCTACTTGAAAATGTAAGATTATTTTTAAAAATAGATGTTTTTAAAGTGTGAAAAACCATTCTCATCACCTTCAAGCCTCCAATCTCTGTGACTGGTTCAAAAAAATTATAAAACTGAAAAAGAAAGAAAAATAGTAACTACTTTTAAATATGCCTACATGTTAAGGAAGGTGGGGTAAGAAAGAGTGATAGGACAAGTTTTGGTGAAGGAACTGACCTGCAGTATAGACAGTTGACTTCATATTCCTATGTTTTGAAGTCTACACTTTAACTTGAGCTTGAAGGTATTTGAAGTAAGGGGAAGAAAGCCTTTGGGAATACCAGGAGACCACAGTGGATGAATGAATAGAATCCATTTACAATTTACTTTGAAAATCTCTGGAAACATTCACTCCTTTGTATTCTCTACTTCTATTTTTTTCCATCCCTAACTCCCTTTCTCAACTAGACTAACAGTGTTTAATAGAAGCAGGCAATGAAAGAAAAGCAGTGAATAATTCTAACAGTAAACTGGAAGTGCCATCTCCTCACCCACAATGGCCTTCACTTCTCTCCCACTAAATTCAAGGTCAGACATAGACCAAAGAACTTGGGAATGGCAGGGCAGTTGCCTATCAAGCCAGTTCTTTCCCTCTTATTTCTAGAGTCACTGCCCCTATGGACAAGGCTGAAAGAAACAATTCAACAGACTAAGGGGGGGGGAAAGTCTCTGTGAGCAAAATGAATGAATAATGATTGGAATATTATTTATTGAATACTTACTTCCTGGAAAGCACTTTATTAAGTTCTAGGAATAGAAAAAGAAAAATAAGATAGTCTTTGCTCTCAAGGAGCTAAGTCAACAATTAAATACCTACTATGTGTCAGGCTCTGTGCTAATACCAAGAAGCAAAAACAGTCCTTGACCTAAAGGAGCTCACATTCTTTTTTAGGGGGTTATAACATATATAGACAATTTCATTTACAAGTCATATGGAAAGGCCATATGGTTCTTAGAGTACAGTGACAAAACAGATGGCAATTCCTGTTCTTTAATGTCACTTCCACTGATAAAACCATCTCCATTTCTCATGTTGATCTGACATCGCCTAGGAATTTGTTGGCGTGAATTTTCTTTTTGAGTGGTCTTAAGTAGTTATAGTTGCTTGGAGGGCAATGGCTCTTGCTCCTGCAGAGGAAATTGAAGGGTTGCTACTCAAAATGATGGCTATAGGCTCTGGGCTAGATGGAGAGCTAATGGTTTGGAGGGTATTGCTATCTTGGGTTCTTGAGCTTACTTGCTATTAGTGGCAATTGGTCAGTGGTTATTACTGATTGTGCTAAGAACTGTGATCCAGAATCTTGATTTTTATTATTATGATGCTCCTATCACTGCATCTATCCCATTGCTCTTTCTGCTGTTACTATTGCCTTCTGCCCTGTTTTCTCTGCCTGTTGTGTTTCTGCTGTCCCCTCACAGTATGAAGTAAGACTGAACGTGACTGATGTTGTGATTGAGTCAGGAGTCAGTTCTGAGGGAGTAAGATGCTACAGAGGGCTGTCACCTATGGAATAACTTGCAGTAGCACAATCACTCATAAAAGCATCTGAAAGGAGTAGACCAATTAGTAGTAACCCAAGAAAAGGGGTGAATGCCTCTCTAGAAGATTTAAGCTACATTTTCATAACAATTTTATAGGTCAATATCAGAAGTGTGTGTCATTTCTAGTCTTTCAACAAAAAGAAGGAAAACAAGAAGAAATCTGTTTTGGAAGGAATAATAATGACGACTGTCTCTTTTCACTGAACTTTTAGACCTTTACAGCATTGCCCATTTCAATCTAATAGAATTGTATCAGTGATAAAGTCTACCCAGTGCCATAATATTTGTTCCCTTAAAGGATTAGAAATGGAGGCAGAGTATAGAGCAAAGAATCACAGATTAAGAAGTGGAAGGTATCTTAGAGATCATGGATTTCAATCCTCTCATTTTACAGCAAAGGAAACTGAGTACCAGACTGGTTAAGAGGCTTATCCAAGAGCAAACAGGGAACAAATGGTAGATCTGAATTTTAAACCCAGGTCCAATGATTCAACTGTACCACATTGTTTTGACCATAATCATACAGTGTGTCTGTGCCATACCAGAATTCCCATGGCTTCATAACCATGCCCCTCTTTTTATCCTACTAACCATTAAAGAGGAACTATATATGGACCTAAAAGTCAGATGAGGATGCACCAGAATAAATAGTTCTAGGAAGGGAATCCTTGACTAGAACATTGAGCTCTTCATTAGAGATAGGTCAATGGTAGCTGGAAGTACTCCAGTAATTACGCCTCAGAATTGGAGAAAAGGCTTTCTCTAAGAGTGAGAGGTTTGTAATCAGCAAAATCATTTATCTTTTCTCCACTCAAGAAATAATAAACCATTTACTTTCAGATCTTTTAGTTTATCATGAGCAATTCTCATTTTTTCCCCATAGAACAAATTACTCCATTCTGGTTTCTCCAACTTCCTGGCCTTAACTGCCTCTTGAGGTTTTGCATAAAGAGTTTCAGCTATATCTGAATCAAATTTCCTGGCTGATATCCCATTAATAAGACCAGATGAGCCTAGTCTCCTAAATCACTAAAACTAATCATGGGCTTTTTTTCCCCCTCTTGTTGCTACAAGACTAATCACTCCATTCTTCCAGCTGTAGAATGAATAGGGCATGGAAAAATCATACAACTTTTTATATTGTCAGAAAAATAAAACCACTGTGAAAGGGAGTTAGGGTGATAATTTTAGTTGGCTGGTAAGATTGGATTGTAGGAAAGAAAGATTTCCCTATTTAATTCAGTGGTCCAAAGCTGGGGACATGCCCAATCCTAGGGCCAAATTGTAAGGAATCCTAGTGAGGAATCCCAGTGAGTCTTGGGCATGCCTTTGTGTAAATTTGTTTGCTGAGAATTTTGGACCGTGCTCCCAGTTATCTCATAGAATCTCAGGAAGCATTAGGAGGATTAGCTGTCCTCCTGGTGCCTTAATGAATGAATATTCTTTATGGCAGGTCTGTTTACCCTGGAAAACCTGGCCAGTTCCTAGAGTAAATATAATCCTCCAAAAGGAATGAACAAATATTCTCTTTGGTGGGCCTCTTGCTTCGGAAAAAAAATTCTGTACCTGAGAGGATTACTCCTTCTCAAGGGTCACATATTAAATGAGAATATTTAATGTAGTGCCTTCTTTGTTCTCAGCCTATAAAAACCCCTTAATGGAAAGGGACTTTGAGGATTTGGGATAGGAGTTCTGGTACAAACTTGCCTAGCAATAGCTCCCACTTAAGACTTTGGATATCTGTGACCCTGAGTCCTCCCAACCAAGGAATTCAGATGTTGGTGCTTTCTCAGAGTGGTAATATGTATGTTGTATACTGTTTGTTATAGTGGCCACTGTGTTAATTATGTGTTACTTTTGTGCTATGCGTTTCCTCTTCTCTTATGTCTTATTTAAATCAAGGTTCTGAGCAGTAATAAGTTTGGATCTATCCTCAAAAAATAAAAAATAAAATTTTAGTAGTACACTATCTGAAAGCCACTTATTTCAGACTTACATTCCAATTATTAGACCAAGGTTATAGGTTCAATCTTCCCTGTAGACAATTAATATTGGTTCAATTATATGACTAAAGATTTTAGTCTTAACCATCTTCTATTAATTTATAAATATGGACTGTTGGAAAGAGGGGGAATCTAGTATGGATGGGTAAATACAGGGGGCAAATCTGATTACCAGCAGCAGTAGCAACAAACATTTGTATAGCCAGACAGCACAGTGGATGGATAAAATGCCAAGTCTGGAGTCAGGAAAATTCATCTTTCTGAGTTCAAATTTGGCCTCAGACACTTTTTTAGGTGTGTGATCCTGAGCAAATCACTTCACTCTGCTTGTCTCAGTTTCCTCCTCTAATCTGGAGAAGAAAATGACCAACTTTTTTGCTCTCTGTACCAAGAAAATCCCAAATAGAAATATGAAGAATCAGATAAGATGAGAAGTGACTGAACAACAACAAAGCATTTATATAGTACTTTAAAATTTGCAAAACATCTTACAAACATTATATTATATTATTTGATTCTCACAATACTGAGAGGTATTATTATCTCTGTTTTTCAAATGAAGAAATAAGTTGAGGACGTCAATAGGATCAAATAGCTAGAAGTGTCTGAGGCAGGATTTGACATTCTTTCCATTGTGACCCTTAATTCATTCAGTGAGAATACCTATTTAATTCTTTCTTTCCATGTATGTGTATTTCCAGGTAGGCTTGCCTTTTAGACAAAGAAAATATTGACATAATTCTGTGCCCTATAAGCAGGTTTACTTTATGCATTGAGGGAAAAGGGGCAATGACATATCTAATATTTTAAAGTAATAAATCCTATTCAAACCACAGGCTCACAAGAGAATTACATCAGCCTTCTAGAGACTGCAGTGTAACTCTGGGTGAGATTGGAACTGCCACATTCAGACTCCAACCTGAGTGAATGTGTGTGTTGTGTTTTTAATAGGTTTCCATGGCAGGTTGACCTTTCTAGTACATAGGTGAGTCTGATATAGTTCCTGGATCTGAAACCTTCCAAAGCTTGTACGGCCTGGGGGGCTGAAGGTATTTTCTAATCGATAACCTTTCTAGTCAGCTCTACACTACATGGGTTCAATTTGGCAAAACTTTATAATACTCTGGGACAAAACCTTTTATGAGTGTTCCTTAAAAGGTTTTTGTATACTCTATTATAATTCCTCAGAATAAATTTTACTTGATTTTAAGGGGAGAAAAATTTTTCTTTAATCTTTTAGTGACACATATTAATATATTTGTGTTTACTTAGAAACACTGTTGATAATTTCAGAATATCCTAGGGAAGATGACAAGAATTATGTGGGGTCAGATAATTTAACAATAGGACAATCTGCTGAATATCTCTCCATCCTTATTTCATATTACTTCCCTTTATGTGTTTTGTGCTCCAGCCAAACTGGACTATTCATTATTACTAGAATATTGTTCTTTCACCTCCACATGCCCTCACCATTTTCAGTGCTATTTTCAACCAACCAACAGACTTTTATTAAGCACTGACTCTATGCTGAGTGTTAGGGATATAAATGCAAAAGTTGAGAACAGTTCACATTTCCAAGGACCTTATAGTCTAATGGGAGGAGACAACATATACATTTTGTTTTTGTTGTTCAATCATTTTCAATGATGTCCAACTTTTTGTGTTCTTATTTATACTTTTCTTGGCAAAGAAAATGGGAAGTAGGTTTCCATTTCCTTCTTTATTACAGTTTACAGATGAGGAAACTGAGTTAAGTGTCTTGCTCAGTTGTCTTAGGCCTTATTTGAATTCAGAAAGATAAGTCTTCCTGATTCCTGGTCCTGTGCTCTATCCAATGTGCACCTAGCTGCCCTAATATGGCTTAACATTGGAAAAAAGCTGCTTAACATTTGATAAGCATTCACAAAGAAATATTTACCATATATACCATAACAGCAAATATATAAGGGGCAAATGGATGGTTCAGTAGTTAGAGCCTGAATCCTGAAGTCAGGAGGACCTGAGTTCAAATGTGACCTTAGACACTTAACATTTACTAGCTGTGTGACCCCAGGCAAATCACTTAACCCCAATTGCCTCACCAAAACACCACCACCAACAAACTAAATTTAAAAATTATATATATATGTACATATGCATATATATGTACATCTGTATCTCTTCTGAAAGCATTCCCATATCAGCTTAGTATTTGGGGATAAGAAGGGAAAAATAATCTGAAAAAACAAATAGTCTAAATTCTTATACCAAGTTCACACCCACAGTCAACATTATTACCTAATTTTTCTGAGTTCTGTACTAGAGTGCCTATAATACCCTATCTACACTCTTAGATTCCTGTAGTTCAGGCTCCCAATACTCTGAAACTTCCAGGGCTGAAGACTCAACTACCTAAATCTAGATAGAAAAGAATGAACATAAAACTTAAGGATCTTAGAACCATTTTTAAAGAGCCATATGACATCAGGGAAGGAAAGTTTCATAGCATTTCCTTATTAGCATAGTTCTTTTGCAGCAGCTAGGGGCCACAGTGGATAAAGCACTGAACAAATCTGATCTTGGACACTTACTAGTTGAATCTGAGCAAGTCATTTAACCCAGTTTTCCAGGATTTCCTTATGTATAAAATAAGCTGAAGAAGAAAATGGCTAACTGCCCCAGGTACTTTGTCAATGAAATCCCAAATGGGCTCATGATGAGTTGCACAAGACTAAAAAACAACTGAACAAACCAAATACTTTTTTTTTTTGTTGTTGTTAGAAGCAAGGATTGAAGGATACCAATACATCAAATAGAATGGTCTTTTGAAGATGATGAAAACAAAGTCTATATATTAAAGGGAAAAATATTTTCCCAACCACTAGTTCATCCATTCATTTTCCTCAATGTATTCATAATTCTCTCAGGAAAAAAACCAAACAAAACCAACCAACCAAACAAACAAAAAAACCCACGACAAATCAAAGCAAACAAAGACAGTTTTTTCTACCATCATCTATATGGAGAGATGTCATCCCTAGCTATTTCCAAATGGAAGTGCTATTAGAGAAACAACCAAAACCCCCCAAAAACTTTGCCTGTCTTATCTTTAATGATCAAAATCCTACCTATTTTTAAAAGAGAAGCTCAAATATCCATTTTTCTATGAAGCTCTCTCTGATCACCTATGAATCACCAAGCATTTATTAAATGCCTATTATGTGCCAGGAACAATTCTCAGTATTGGGGAGGCAAAGCCAAAATATGTTCTAGGTATGATGGAAAACTCATACTAAGGCAGGGAAATGAGTCAAAGAATGTAACATGTGAGTAACCCCAAATAGGCCAGTTTGGCTGGTCTTTGGCTGTCCAAGGAAGAACAATATATAATAAATCAAAAAGATAAGCTGGAGTTAGACTGACTTTAACAAACAAACAAAAGTGTTAGTTTGCCTTTGGAATAATAGGGGGCCATTGGAACTTTAGGAATAGAGAATCCACACTTTAAGATATGTGCTTTAAGATTATCATTTTGACAGCTATATGGAAGATAATTAGTGAGGGGAGAAACTGGATGCAAAGAGACCAATTAGGAGTCTTGCATTAGTCCAATTAAAATTCTATGAGAACCTTGCCTAGGACTTGGGATCCATAGCTATGGAGAAATGATGGATACAAGTGATGATCTTAAAGTAGAAATGATAATATGTAACTGAAAGGATAGAGGAATTTGAAAATGTGCAGTTCATGACAAATAAATCCTTCCCCCTCTGAATTCTCAGATTGTTATTCTAGTTCTTATAAGCCTTTATCATCATCTGTTTTGTATTATTATTATTATTTGTGTTTTTGTCTTTTTTTCTGATGTTAGATTTATGAACTGCATGAGTTCACAATTTGGATGTTAATAATCTTTACATCTTTCAGAATCCTCAAAAGACAACAAAGCATGAAACAGAAAAAGACAAAGACAGGAGACAGACAAACACAGAGTGAGACAGAGACAAAGTCAGAGAGACAGAGATGAGGCAAAGAGACAGAGTGACAGAGAGACAGAGACAGAGGCAGAGAGGCATAAAGAGAGATATCAAAGAGAGACAGAGACACAGAGACAAAGAAAAGGGGAGGGAGAGAGAGAAAAAGGGGGAAGGAGGGAGACAGAGAAAAGGGGAGGGAGGGAGTCAGGGAAAGAGAGAGAGAGAGAAAGACACTGATAGAAAGAAACAGAGACAGATACACATATTAGGCCTATAATTCCACTGGATTAGGGAATTTCCTGAAGAGGAAATTTCTTCTATCAGTACAAATCAGCACTTTCTGTACAATTTTGCAGATCTTGAGAGTTATCTAGGACACAAAAATAAAATGTCTTTCTTAGCATCACTTGCAAGGATGTATCATAGAATTTGAATCCAGCCCATCCTAATTCTAAGAGAGCTCTACTCATTGTCATGTTGTATGTAGCATGCACTAAATAAATATTCGATGTTGAGTAATAAAAATCACTTCTATCTTACAGAAACAATCCTCAATGATAGATTAATCAGCTCAACAATTAACAGGTACCTAGAACTGCTCTAGTATTTTGGGCAATACCTAGAGTATAAGAAATAGGATTTTTCCTCTTAATTAACTTTTAATGGTCAAGAATAGGCTAAAATTGGGAAATCATCATATTTAATCTCTCTTTGGCCATTTTAGAGATCTCAAAACATGGCTACTCCATGGCCCAATGGTAGAAATAAAGGAGTAAAAGGGCAATCGTTTTTCTGGGTCCACAGTGGCAACTGCATAATAAAGAATAGAGGGAGAGCTTATATCTAATGGTCAACTCTGTTTCAGGAAAAGAAGTTTTGTCAGACAAACCATCATTTCAACATTTTCCTCCAGATTGTAATTTTCTTGATTTATTTTATGCTTATCTCTTCAGATCTGGAGAGCTAAGAATTACTTCATAGCTCTTGTATAGTCCATTGTATTTAAATACCTGTCTTCTATTTTGACTGGTATAAGATTCTATTTACAGAATACAACTTTGATTATAAATTCTTTATTCTGAGGGATTTGATCCATTCAAATTGCTAATTGCTCCACATCAGTAGCACTAGCTAGATCCAATTTCCCTATGTAGCAGGGATTCAACACAAGTTATAGAGAGAAAGACAGGAAGGAAACAGGTAAATAGGAAAAGATGAGAATGGTTTTAACTGCATTTTGTAACTGAGGAGAATGTCTTTGTATGTATATGCTTATTTGTCTTATAGAGTGCTCTGTGTGTATATGTACATGTGTGTGTATTTTCACATATGCATCCATGCATAGTTTAAAAGTAAGGAAGAACGGAGAGAGGGAATGTATGGAATGCTGATTTGGATGTGTGTAAGATAGCAATTTACATAGATGAAATTTTGTTATTGGAGTCATACCAAGAGGTACTGCTCTTCTCCCCTGGGCTGTCAAATCTTTCCTTCCTTTCTTCCTGATCTGAAATACCTGCCATTAGCTAAAGACATGGATATTGTCTCCAGCAATTCATTGTCAGATATCTTGAGGGAGGAAAATATAGTCGGCACTCTGCTGTGAACATATTTTCATTCATAAACACAATACTGTTTAATCAGATTACAGAAAAAGCTGAGCGAAGAGATCATTTTCTACCAATAACAGTATACTATTACTATGTTAAAAATATAATTAAGTAGGTAGCTAGGTAGCAAAGTAGATAGTGTTGGGCCTGGAATCAGAAAGATTCATTATTGTGAGTTCAGATCTGGCCTTTAATACATAATAGTTGTATGGACTTTGGCAAGTTATATTTGCCTCAGTTTCCTCATCTATAAAATGAATGGGAGAAAAAAAATGGCAAACTACTCCAGTATCTCCCAAGGTCACAGATAACTGGAAAGGACCAAAATGACTCAATTTCAAAAGGTCAAAATAATAACAATAAATTAATAGAATTAAATTAATAAATTAAAATATTGATAATATATTTCATTTACAAGATGCTCTATAGTCACAGAACTACATTATATAGATTATTTGATTAAATTATTACAACAACTTGGTGAGATAAGTTGTGAAAGCATTATTAATTAGCCTTTTATTTGACAGATGAAGAAATGGAGGCTCAGAGAGGGAAGGATTTGAGAAAAGTCACATAGTTTGAGTACTTGCAAAATTTTACTTATAAATTACTTAGGCATTTTTGGAATCTCCTTTGAGTCAATTTATGAATATAATTTCTCTTATGATTTCCTCAAAGACAACTAAGAAAAATAGTATAGATTCAATTACAGAAAGTTAAGACAAACATACATTTCTTCTTCATATTCTTGTTCTTTCTTTTTTTTTTTTTAAACACATTAGCTATTTCTAGTTTTTAAATGGAAACAATTTTCCAATGAAAACATAATTTTCCAATATGAACTCTCAGAGGGAGTTGAAAATGCTTGCCAGGGATGTATTGCAAATTCTTTGTTTTCATATTCTGATCAACATTCTGGTTCAATTTCCAGCTCCCACCCCCATCCAATGGCAAGAACTATTCTCTGAATTTTCAAACACTGATGAAATGTTTTATTTATTTTTCATACATTGACTTTGATGGAGTCATACATCAAATTTAATCATTATACCTCAGAAAAGGACAAAAACTGAAAAATGCATACAATGTAGATTATTTGACCTCACCAATTACACAGAGGAAGCTTGGTGCAGGTGTCTTCCTGTAGTTAGCAGTAATACTCCTGAGAACTAGTGAGCAATGCAAGTTACAATGTGTTTCTACTCAAAAGACAGTTCATGGAAAGTGAAAACACCCCATACAGGGCTCAATACTTACTTGAAAGTAGACTTGGATGTTTATAATCACCTACGTGTCAGGAGAGATAGTGTGTCATGCACGTTCTGTTTGATTCTGGTACAGGCAGTTTAATTGGCCTCTGTAGGATTGGAGTTAGCAGGGGGAAAGAAAAGTAAATATGGAGTCTGTCAGAATAGAATACAGAATATTCTGTTTCTTAGGATCAAAGACTATCTGGTTTGATACTGAAAATGAAAAAGAAGGAATGACCCTTTCCAAGTATGCAGACATCTATAATTAGGGAAGCTGATTCTCCTTAACAATTGAATATTTTGGAGTGTTAAATATCAAGAATAAACCTCAGTTTTTAAATACCCAGAATCATTAAATATTAGAGATACATTGAATCCTGGAGATTATCTAGTCTTACTTGTATCTAAGGAGGTTCCCTGAGCATCTGAGGTTTGCCTGCTTTAGTGATTAGTATCAATTTCAACAAGTACAAAATTATACAAAGCATACATTCTTACTATCAGACCTTCTTTACTTTCAGGGAGAAGTTGTTACAGGGATTTCAGCTAGAAACAGCTAGATGGATAGTACACTAACTCTGATATTAGGAAAATCTGCTTTCAAATAAAGCCTCAGAATTGTGTGATCCAGGGCAAGATACTTGATTTCTGTCTATGTTCATTCCATCATGAGAAAAATGAGGATAATATTAGAACCTACTTCTTAGTTACCATGATGATCAAATGAGAAAATATTTGTTAAAAAGAACAACAATAACTAAACAAAAAAACACAGCATATATAGCATAGTGCCTGGCACTTAATAAATGCTTATTTCTATTCTTTCTTCCTTCTAACTTGGAATGGTTAACTTGACCATGTCATTATATATGGATTGCCCCATTCCTTTGTCATTTTCAAACTCACTGTGTACCCGGAATCTATCGCCATTCCATCCAGAAAGAGAGAGCATTGATAATTCTGATTTGTCCCAATGTATATGACCTTCTTGTGATACTAAATCATGAAGGATTTTATACACTCTTCTGTATTCCATGACAAGCTCATCATTAACATGGTTTTGAAGAATAGCTCTATGTCTTCACTTCTATATTTTTAGATTCACAGAAGTAATTTCATTAGACTGGCCAGGGTAATAACCAATATTTGTAACAAGTGGCCATTGATACTTCACTTGAAGACTTTCAGTTATAGGGGACATAGCAACAAATAGCAAATAGCAAAAGCAAATAACAATAATCTGCCAATACCATCTCCTTAAAGTCCAACTTGGTGTTCATTATAAGGAAAGGACAATTACCAAGTAAGGGAAGGCTATCCAGGATGATCCTAAGATCAGTTAGGAGTTGTGAAGAACCCCAAGTTCAAATACATTACTGATTTGGTTATTATCTTAGCCAATCTAATGAAATTACTCTTATGAATCTAAAATATCCAAGTGATAACATAGTTATTCTTCAAAACCATGGAAATGATGAGATTGTCATCAAATACAGGAGAGTATAAGCCTTCATTAACTAGTATCACAAGAAGGCTATATATATTAGGACAAATCAGAGTTATCAATGCTTTCCATTTCTTGATGGAATTGCTTTGGTGCAAATTGTATTAATCACTAAAGTGGGCAAACC
Organism: Sminthopsis crassicaudata; assembly: GCF_048593235.1. NCBI lineage: Eukaryota > Metazoa > Chordata > Mammalia > Dasyuromorphia > Dasyuridae > Sminthopsis > Sminthopsis crassicaudata. The sequence continues at coordinate 157,261,015 of NC_133619.1, forward strand.
TCAAATGCTCATGGAACAGTGTAAGATATGAATGATTATCTCATACATCCTAAAAAAAATGGAAAAGCATTCTTACCAGTTATAGGCAAGAATTCAGTTAATTATATCCTCGTATTAAGTTATAGAACAATGCATTGTAGATCAGCGTATGACCGTGATAAGAAATAACTAAGTTTGAGTCTATGTAAGATGAAATAAGAGCAAATAATGGAGGAATTGTTAGAACAATCGAAAAGGGGAAAACCAAAGAACCTAAAAAGCATTGAAAAATCTTATCTAATAGTGAAATGTATGACAAAAAACAATATAAATATCTCAAATGATTCTGAAGAAGAGATGAATATATTTAGAGGAAAATTTTAAAAGACCTATATTCAACAGTATGTGCTATAGCCATAGTCATAAATAGAACCATGGGAGAAAAAGTAGAAGTTTCAAGAGATATTCCTAAGTACAAGAGGCAATACCACAATAGAAAAAAAAATGACTTGGGAAAGCTATCAAAGACCTATAGAAATAAAATGGAAGATTCACCATTACTTGGATAATATATAAAATGGAAAACATATACGTCCAATCACCCAATTAAAAAGAAAATAAAACCAGAATAAAATCTGAAAAAGGCCATTGTGTTAAAAATTTTAGATGCCCTTAATCAGAAATGGAAAACAAAATTTTAAAATACAAGAAGGCAAAGTGGTGCAAAGAATACACTAAATAATTCAATATCAATTTAAACTAATACAACAGAAACTAAAGAACCAAATAAATCAATGGAGAACAACCACCACTAAAATGGCACAGGGGGAAATTTTGATTTATATGTTTATAAGAAGTCAAACAAAATCAAAATAAAAAATGAATAACTATTGAACAGAAAGCTTGAACATCATTAATACAATGAATGACAAAACAGATTTGATAGAGGAAATGATTGAAACTCCATCTTCCTTGAAAAACTTGAAAAAATGGAAGAATTGGATAAGTTTGGCACTTATTGGCTCAAATGCTTCACTGGGCCACATTAATTTGTTACCAATTCTCATTCAACTTCTTTTCACAAACCTAATGCCATATTTTCAAAGAGAGCATAAAATATACTTGCCAAAAGGAGATAGCAATGACCTCTTGAAATATAGGCCAATCATGCATTTATATAGTTTATATGCAGCTTATTTTACTTAACTATTTCCCCAAATTTATTTTATTCAAAGAAACAGAGTAAGAAAAAAGAAAAGCAGAAAAGCAATACAAAAGACAACATTGCCATGTGCCCAGCAGAACATCTGGGAGGATTCAAAATATATAATAACAAATACCAATTTAAGAAAGTATATATATTAGTAGAAGGAATTATATTCATGAGTATCCATCTTTACTTCCTTGTAAATTGTTCTTTTGTTCTCTGTTGTACATCTTATTTGCTTTATTCTTTATCCCCTCTGTCATTCCCCCCACCTCCAAGAAGTCTATAATTAAGAAAGGAAATCTATATATATATCCATATATACACACACACATATAGATACACATATCTCCCTTTCATTCCTCCACTCTCCCCAAGCAAGTTACAGTTAAGAAAAGATATATTTATGTAGATATATGCAGATATATACAAACATACACACACTAACACACACATATACTCTACATACACATTTCTTTCCTGTCTCTGTTGACTGTTTTAAAAATTAAATTCTGCTCCATAACTTGGCTTACTATTACTTAACCTCTCCCCACCTAGAGATCCCTTCCTTGTCTTCTTCCCTAATTCTTTGCTTCTCCATCTGCCCATCCTTTCCTTCTTATTTCTTTATAGATTTTGGAAGGTATTATACCCTTTATAGTGTATATATCTATATCTATCTATATCTATCTATCTATCTATCTATCTATCTATCTATCTATCTATCTATCTATCTATCTATCTATATAGTGTTGCCTATTGAACCCATTCCTCCTACTCATGTGAGTAGGTTTTCAGAACTATGAGCCTTCCTCCCCCCTCTAATGCCTCTGTGGCACTTTTTTTTTTTTTTTTCTCTGTACCTCATTTGTATAACTTGCTTTTTTTTTTTAATCTTTACTCTGCCAATCTTTCTTTTGAGCTACCCTATGAATCTTAAACATAAAGTATACATTTCTCATGTAAAAAAATAAACAACTTATTGATCTTTAAACATTTTGTCCATATTGAGTTCCTTAAAACCGATCTTTGATATTGACTCTTTACATGTTAAATTTTCTGTTAAGTTTGGGTATGGTTGATAAAAACTCCTGAAAATCTGCAAGTTTGCTGAATGTCCATTTTTTCTCATTCAAAATTATAGATACTTTTGCTGAACATGATCTTTTGGGTCACAGGCCTAGTTCTTTTTCTTGTTTGTAGATATGATTCCAGGACCTGCTGTCTTTTATTGTAGCTGCTGATAAGGCTTGTACAATTCTAATTGTAGCTTCAGTGCATTTGAATTGTTTTTTTTTTTTTTTCTTGTTTGTTGAAAAAATTTTCTCTTTGATCTAGGGGTTTCAAATTTGGCAATAATATTCTATGTGTTTTCCATAAGGGATTTCATTTAGGTGGTTATTGGTGGATTTATTTATTTATTTTTTCTATTTCTACTTTCCCTTTATGTTCTATCGCTCCAGGACAATTTTCTATGATTGTTTCCTGTTTTATTGTGTCAAAGTTGTCTTTTTGCTCAAAACTTTCTGGCAGTCCAATTATTCTTATATTTTCTCTTCTTGATCTGTTCTCAAGATCTGTTGTTTTTCTTATTTTCATATTCTGTTCTTTTTTCTCATTTTTTATAATGTTTTGGTATTTCTTGATGTCTCATAACTTCATTGGCTTTCCCTTTCCTGATTCTAATTTTCAAAGAGTTATTTTCATCTTTGAGACTCTGTACCTCCTTTTCTAATTGATTAACTTTTTTCATAATTTTTTTGTTTTTCTTAGATGATTTTAATTTTTTTCTTTCGCTTTCCCTCAATGTCTCTGATTTTATTTTTATTTTTATTTTTTTGCTTTTTTGCTGAGGCAATTGGGATTAAGTGAAATGCCCAGGGTCACACAGCTAGGAAATATTAAGTGCCTGAAGAGCATATTTGAACTCAGGTCCTCCTGACTTCAGGGCTGATGCTCTATCCACTGCGCCACCTAGCGTCCCTCTCATTTGATTTTTTTGAATTCTTGAATTCTATAAGTTCTCTCTGGGCAGGAAGTCATTTCATGTTACTCTTTGGGGCAGAAGCTTTTTTTTTTTTTTTTTTTACTAAAGTGTTTTGGTTTTCCTTGTTCCCTTGCTATGTCTCAATGATGGGGTCCTTTCTTCTTTGCTGTTTTTTTTTTTTTTTTTTTTTTTTTTAATAAGAGGTATTAATGTAAGTACTTCTAATCATAGGGTGGGGGATGATGCCTCAAGCTTCTCTTCAGCTTTTCATTCTGACAAGGATCCCCAAATCAAGAACTCCACCTTCCTGCAAGGGCCCATAGACAGCCCCTGTGCTTCTGCACTTAAACCAGGTGCAGTGCCTCAGCAGCACATCTGGGATCAGCCGAGGTTCTTCCCAAACAAACCCCACTTCACAAATAGTCTGGGAGCTGAACGTCTCTGTGGTTCCTGTTGAGAATATAGCAACACCCAGCTAGCCCAAGGGGTCCCCACTTGACCTTCTCCTGGAGCTAGCCTAGAGGTGTTTGGACTTCAGACAGGTTAATCCTGACCTGAGTCTTTCTTTAGATCTTCTTGGGTTATAGAGTACCTTCATTCTGCCCCAAATCTTCTTGATTTTTCACCAGTCTATGTTCATTTGTTCTGAGACACAAATTTGTTCTATTTGTGGAGGAAATTGGGAGAGTTTGAAATTTACTAACCTATTCAATATATTAAACTCTTAAAAGAAAATAATACCTAAAGCACAACTGGCATGCATCAAGTCCAAATGAATAAGAGATGTGGATTAGTCTCATTTTTATAATGCTGCCCACTTGTTTGGGGATCTCTGTAGTCTCTACTGCTACAATAATGTTCAAATACAGAATGTTTGTCAGAAAGAGTCCTGCTCATTGCCCCAATGAGAATGGGCACATAGGAACAGAGGCAGAGGGAGGAGTTGTCTGCTTGTATATGTAGAAAGAAATCCGTTGACAGAATGAAGAGAAGCCACTTCATCCTGAAAGTTTATTTGGCCCTGGATTTTTCAACCAGGACATATTCTCTGTTCCTGTGCTTTCTTTCCTTAGCTAGCTCCTTCTTTAAGAAAAAACAAAACAAAACATAGGTAAGCCAGGTCTTCATTCTTTTCTAATGCCATGACTTTCCAGAACCCTACTCTTACCTTCACCCCTTTTCTGCTTCCTTTTTTTTATGTGTTGTCTTCCCTTGTTAGAATGTAAACTCCTTGCAAGTGAGGACTGTATCTCTTCCTGTTTGTATTTCTATTCTCAGTACCTAGCATAGTGCTTGGCACATTGCTTGCTTGGTTTAGAGGCGAAACCTTTAAAAAGTGCCATTCCAACTGCAAGTTTTGTGAATGGAAATATCAGGTCTCTAGATGTAGATTTAGTTTGGAGAGTGATGGTTACTACTCATTTACAAATTAGGCCAAGGTAATTCGAACACTTCTGATATTCAGATCTCCTAGAGTCATCCTCAAAAATATTAATAATTTATTCTTTACCTTGTACAAAATGGAAGTACAGCTTCTTTTCCTAAAAAAAAAAAAAAATCCCTCCTCCCTCTATTTTCTTTATCTCCCCTCCCATGCCCTCTTTTCTCTTCCCTCCTCTCCCTCTTCTCTCCTCTTTCCTTTCTTCTCTTTCCTTCTTTCTTTTCTCCCTGTCTCTGTCTCTTTAATTACTATTTTTTTCTTTTTCTTTGCCTCCATCTTCTTGTTTTGTTTCTCAAAACAACTCAGTTATGACCAATTATCTCAGCAAGACAATTCTTTCCTTTTCTCTCTTCCCTTTCTTTTCCCATCTTCTTTTATCTTTCTCCTTTTATCTTTTCTTGAATACACTTTTATCCCCACCATTTACCTCTCTTTTCTCAACCTTTTGCCTTCAGTCTTTCATAGTTTCTCCACTAATAAGATTTTCAATGGACTTTTTAAAGTTTGTCAGTCAATAAACATTTATTAAGCACTCACACATGACAGGCATAGTGCTGTGCTAAGAATGAAAAATAAAAGGCATAAAATTTCCCCCAATCTCAAGGAGCTTGCAGTCTAAATGGGGAAAACACAACATAAGAAGAAGCTGAGAGTTGTGTTAAGTGAGGGTAACCAATAGAGGGGAATAATGAAGATCTGCCTCATTAATTAATTTTGTAGAATGATAGGTTCCTGGAGATCATGAAATCTAGGAGAGAAATCAAATAGAAAATGATCAGGTGAATTCTCTGGGTGCCAACTTCAAACAGAAGGATCAGGAGAAGCTCTCCAATGTCCATTTTCTCCAATTAGAGATAGATGAAGGAGTCCCAGGGAAAAGAGGATGCTAAGGATGTGTGAGTTACAGAATTGATATGATATGGCAGAATGATGAATTTCTGGAGATTGTGAAGTCCAGGAAAAAATCTGGGTGGGGAATAGTGAGATGAATTCCCTGGATACTCTCCTCAAACAGAGGGTTTGGGAAGAGCAAACCTCCTCCTCTCCCCAACTTTATTCTAAAATGTCTGCTTGAAAAAATAGTGAATTCTTTCCCTGGAGATCTTTAAACAGAGAGACTGAATAACTACCTTTTGGTGACTTGTTAGAGAAGATCCATTTATGTGACCTCCAAGGTTTCCTCCAATTCTAAAATTCTGCAAATGTGAGATTCTAGTTCCTTTTTCTAGACTGCTAAAAACAATGTATATACTTTGTTCATTTAAATAATCTGAATCATAGCCTTCCAGCTGAAAGGGACCTGAGAGGCCATTGAGCCACACCCTCTGGAGTCCCAGAGAAATTAGATGACATACCAAGAGTCATACTAGGGTTAAGTGGCAGAGCTGAGATTTGAAAACAGATCTTTCTCCAAAGTCAGCACTCAGAAGTTGTTAGGAAGGAGAGGTGTGTGTGTGTGTGTGTGTAATTATGTAAGGGAACATATTTTTTAATTTTCTTAAAATGAATGTGAGGAAAGCAAAGGGTCTATGTGAGTAAATGTCAACAAAAATTCAAAACATTTCTTGAAGCTTTGAGTAAATGTGACAGTCTGTAGAAATCATTGCATATATTATCTCCATGTGTGTTCCATTTTCCTTTTTAACAGGTAGTGCTGGTTTATAGGTTAAGATGCTTGTTATTTCACTTTTGCTGAGTGAGCAAATATAATGCATCAGAATAAAGCCAAGTTATCATTTATAATAATAATCACAATGATAATGATAAGAGCTCATATTTCTACAGTGCTTTAAGTTTACAAATTCTATGGTGTTATCTTAATACCTTTTAGCTGTTGAAAGGGAAGCTGGTAATATCTAAGAGTTTAATTAGCTCCTGCTTGCAAAACTTGAACAAAAATTAGATATTCTTTTAAAAAGTTTTAAATTTGAATGCTTAAATCTGTTCTGCACCTGTATCTTTAAGATTAATACCCTTTAATAGTGTTAGCCAGCTTCTTTAATTAGTGTGCCCCAGCCTGAGCTATTCATTCTTTTTAAGTATCCCCTACAAAGTGTGAATTTCATAGACCAGGTTTAAATTCCTGGGTCCCAATCTCCTCCTCCCCTGCCATATCCTTCTAACCCTTTTTGCTTCTGCTAGTTCCCAGCTAACTCATACCTGATTTATACTTTGAACTTGATTGTTTCAGCTTTTCTAATTTATATAGCTTAGTGTTTATCATATTATTGTTTTTATCTTGGCCCATATAAGTCTGTCTAGATGAGGCAAAAATAGATATTTTTAGCATCTTTTTCTTACCATCCTTCTCCAAGGAAGATTGATTCTTTCCAAGGGAAAGAATAATTTCTGGTACTTTAATCTGCATTGCTATAATTATTAGTTATTGAGGAAATTTTTTGAGATACTTATTCATAGTTTGGATATCTTCCTCTGAAAACTGTGATTCTACCATTTATCTATTAGACAATAATAACTCTTCTTATGTATTTCAATTTTCTTATATACATATATATGTGTACATATCGAAATAAAACCTTTTCAGAAAAAAAGGCCTTTATCACAAATATTTAATTCCTACTCAGAATTAGTCTCATAATATTAGTTGCATTGTTTGTTTTTGTGTAAGAAATTTAAAAATTTATGCAATAAGAAGTCAATTTTATCTTCAGGATTAATCATTTCTACCATTTACCTGGTCACAAATTCTTCCTTTATCCATAGTTTGCAAAAACATACCCTCCATGGCGTATCTAATTTGTTTATTAATGTGACTTTTTATATGTAATTCAGATATCCTTTTGGAGCTTGTTTTGGAATATGGTATGAGTTGTTGATCTTAATTTAATTTCTTCTAGACTGGTTTCTAGTTTTCTCAGATGTTTTTGTAAGCCTTTTTGAAATAGTTGGATTTCCTAGTTAATTGAATATTATAGGATAATGTTCATATACTTCCACATATTAGCAAGTTAATCAGTTTCATTAATCAAGTTTTCTGTTTTTATACCAAATAGTTTTTTTTTTTTTTTTTTAACATAATTGTTGCTTTGAATAGTTTGGAATTTAATCCTACTTGGCCCCCTTCCTTCTCACTTTTTTTTTCATTTACTCTGTTTTATATCTTGACATTTTGTTGATCCATATGAATTTCTTCTTCTTCTTCCCACCTCCCCCAGCTCTATAAAGTAATGCCAGTAAAATATTATTGGTAGTTTGGTATAACTCTGAATAAATGAATTCATTTAGGTAGAACTATCATTTTTATTTATGTTGAAATCATCATACCATGATCAAATCATATCTTTCAGACTAAATTAGTCTTTATTTCTATTGAAACAAGTATTATAGATGTGTTCAGTTTCTATGTATGCTTTTTGAGGAAGACTCCAAAGTGTTTTACACATTCTTTAGTCATTTTTGATGGAAGTTAACTTTCTATTTCTCCTTTTCTATTTGTTTGTGAGTAACATACACATATGCATGTGTGAGCATACACATATACATACATGCACACACATATGATTGCTGATTTGTGTTTTATTTTATATCTTATTATTTTGCTGAAGTTATTATTTAATTATTTTAATCAGTTCTGGTTCTCTAGAGAGACCACCATCATCCTTCAAAAAAGGGTAAATTTGTTTCCTTTTTTGTTTATGTCTTCTTTAATTTTCTTTTTCTTATCTTATTGCTATACTAGTGTTTTCATCATTATGACAAATAACAAAATTCATCCTAATGTATTATTTTGCTTTACCTCTGATGTTACAAAAAATGTTTACATGCAAAGATTATCTCCATTACATACAATGTGGATGCTTGATTTTTTTTTTTAGCCTTTGCTTTTAAAAGGGATAATCACATAAACATAAGCATTTTTAGTTATAGAAAAATGCAGTTTTTGGAGAGAGACTTATATATTTGCATGGCAGAAATGGTGCTAATTATAAAGAAGTAGGAGAAGAAGAGAAAAGAAATGTCTCTGTGAGGAAAAAGGCAATAGAAATTTCAGAGTGATACTCCTGAGGGAATGAAGAGACAGAGAAATAGCTATTTCCCAGTTAGGAATATGGAAAGAGAGACGGAATCATATGATGTAAAGATGCAAAAAAGAAGAAAGATGGGGGACAACAGGAAGCTACATAATTTTGGAGCAATACAAAATTTTTCCTCCTATATTTCTATGAGTCATGTGAATTATATTAGTGTTCAAAGAAAGTAAACCCATCAAAGGATTATAGCACTAAGAAACTTGTTATATTTCCTCTTTCAAACTTAGTGCTGTAATTCCTTAACAAAGTAGAAGATTACCAGAAAGGATGTTTGACTTCAAAGTACTTTCTTATTTAAGTGGAGTTTGTATAAGTTTAGAGTACATCCAGGTTTCTTGGGAAGGTAGAAATCCATCGAGAGACAATGAGGGTGATTTTGACAATCAGTTGTGTATAGGTATTTTGCATTTTTTTAAGTGGGTTGAATAAAAATCTCCTTTATTTGATAATTTTAGTCTAAGTTCTACAGAAACAGAAAAATTAGTTCTAAGAATTAAATCAATATTTGATGTTCAGGGAAAACCACTGACAGAAAGAAAAATCAGTCAAATGCTGATGCATTTGGAAAATGCAAAAAGATGTGATCCAAAATAAATTCATTATTTAGAGAGGTTTCTTGAGTCTTCTGAGCCCCTGGTATCAGCAATAGGCCATGGGTTATGGTCTCTTTTTATAAAATCATAATTTACCTATACTTCTGTTCTGCAATTTTGGTCAGAGATTTGTAGAAATACTGAAAGGAACCTCAGAGATAACCAAAGCAGTAAAATTGGAGCTAGAAAGGTCCATGTTCGAGACTCACTTATGTTATTTATGAACTGTGTGATCCTTGGCAAATCACTAAACTTCACTTAGCTTCAATATTCTCATCTGTTAAATGAGATAGTAATAGGACCTATCTCATAGGGTCATTATAAGGATCAAATTATACTTGTAAATTGACTTACAAATCTTAAAGTATCATATAAATGTCAGCTATTATTTTCTGATAGGTAAGGTAAGATAATTGAGGTCCAGGGTCAGAGCTATTCAGACGAAAAAGTGTAGTTACACACATACATTACCACAAATTTCATCATTCTATCACACCTCTTAGTATTTCTATAAAGAATCCTTAAATTCTATCTACCAGGAGTATAAAGTAAAGAACTGCTAATTCTTGATACTTATTATCTTCTTACTTGTTCACTAATGGAAATCCCCTAACTTCTCTTCATCATTTGCTCTCATTTGTGGTATCCATTGAGATCTTTCAATGATTGCTAAAACAATAATATTTTAAATTCCTCTTTCTAGGAAAGGGGACAGTTGGGAGAGTTCATTATAAAATGCTAATGTTTGTTTCATGTCATATTTTAAAGTAACTATTTTGTGCTGCTACATCCTGTTAATAAATGTTTTAAAAATTATTCTTATACTATGGCAGGACTTCTTAAACTTTTCCCACTTATGATCCCTTTTTTACCCAAGAAACTTTTACATGGCCCCATATGAGGGGTTGCAACCCATAATTTAAGAGGCTTTGACTTATAGGGATATTAATCAATGTGGAGCTGATTACAGATGAATTTTTCATAAAGGAATTCATTATGGAGTTAATGAAAATACAAATGTTTCTTATGTTTTTAATTTTTGATTTGTTTTTTTAAAGAATATTTAGACTTGACTATTCAGCAATATCTTAAATAAAGCAAAGTGTACTTATATAGGATGCTACAAAAATGCAGTTCATAATATGAACCTCTCAGAGCTTGTATTAAAGAAAAATAAGGGAGTGTATATCACCAAACAAATGGACCCAAATACCCATAAATAGACTTTTTACATTTTTTACATTTATATCCCCTAACTTAGTAAATTAGGGGAAATCAGTTTAATTGGATGTATGATATGTATGAGTTTTGTTGAGTAAATCTCAAAGCTAGCCTTGAATTCACTTCTATGGATAGCTATTTATAAAAGCACCACTAGACATCTTATAACATTAGGGCAAAATTCTGACTAGCTTGTTGAGTATATCAATGTAATGTAGAGAAAGATTCCTTCCAACTTTCAAGTGAAGAGAAGAGATACTTTTTCACTATAACTTCATCCTTACTAACAAAGTCTTAGAAAGAGTCAAGATGCTCTTCTTTAAGAGAGAGGGTGAAATGGGAGGAGGCAAATTGCTATTTCTTTTGCTACTCTTAAACCTAAGCAAAATACAATTAATGATGCCTGTTGACAGTTGGTGTTTTTTTCCCTTTTGAACTTTGCATGTGCTTGTTTCCATTATTATTTTCTTTGCAACAAGAGCAGGGGGTGGGAGAAATATTGTTTGCTGTTCATTTCTGAGCAAACCAAATGTCACCCAATGCATTTTGTCATTAAATCCCTGAAAGGCTTATTCTGAACAGCAGCCAAAAATTTGGATTTGGGTTATATTAGAGGCTTTCAACTGTTGAATTTGTAATGAAATTAATCAATTCAAAGGAAATAGTTGGCTGTGCATGCAAGTGAAAAAGAGTATTTAAGAGAGAGATATAGAGAGAAGAGAACAGAGAAAGAAAAGGAAACAAGTAGACAGACAGACTAAAAGACAGAAAGAAGAAAAAAATACTTCAAACATCACATTTTGGTGTTAATATAGAGAATATAGAGCATCATGGAAGACATATTAACACAATGAACTTTGTGTGTAAATCACATAAAATATTTTCCCTGGGGTTTCACATTTGAAAGAGTGACAATAAATCTTGGGGCATGGGGAAATCTTGATGCTTACTTAAGAGATTGTCTGACATCAAGCAGGCTAATATGGCTAATTTTCACCCTTTCATTTTATGTCTTTATTTCTTATAACACAGCTGATGAGTTTAGAGATTGTTGTTGTTCAGTCATTTTTCAGTCTTATCCAGTTTTTCATGATTACATTTTAAGTTTTCTTGGCCAAGATACAGGAATGGTTTTCCATTTTCTTCACCAGCTCATTTTACAGATAAGAAAACTAAGGCAAACAGGTTTAAATGATTTACTCGGGGTCACACAGCTGATAAATGTCTGAGGTTGTATTTGTACTCAGGAAGATGAGTCTTCTTGACACTGTCACTCTATCCACTATACCACCCAGCTGCCTCATCCAGAGAGTAGTAATAGGATAATCAGATAATAGATTTTAAAATTTATTCATTTAGTTATCTTTTCCAAGGAACTGGAACCAAAGAGGTTATACAGATGTACTTGGTCATGCACCTAAGTGAATGACAGAATTGGGATTCAAATCCAGGTTCTTTCATTCCAAATTGAGCATTCTCTCAGCTATATCACACTGCTTCCCAAATAACAAGTGGTCATTTTGAGCATTGGGAGTAATGGAACATAAGTTCGCTTTTGGTTTAATGATATTGATGGTGTGACTTTGGGCAAGAAAGCAACTTAATTGGTAAACTAGAAAAACACAACTCCTGTTCTACTTACATCTTTCTCAAAAGGTCTTTGGTTTATGTGTATATTAAAGAGGTTAGAGTGAGATTCATTAATGCACACATATGCTTTCATGAATGAAATATATTGGACAAATGTACATAATAATGATTAAAATTAGGAAGATATCAGCACTTTGGGATATGAATCTATGTAACTATATTTTAACAAAACATCTTTGAATATGATGGTAGGAGTATAATTCACTTATAAGAAGATAATTGGTGAATATAAAGATTTAAATTCCAGTCTCAGTTTAACCATTTGCTCTTTTTTGGCAACCACCACCACCACCACCACCACCACCACCACCACCACAACCACCACCATCATCATCATCATCATCATCATCATCATCATCATCATCATCATCATCATCATCATCATCATTATTTCTTCTTCCCCTATTCTTTTTTTTTCTCTTTTAACTCATTCTTTGAAAATGAGGCAAGTGACTTTAAAGCTATTTAAACTTTTGCATGAGGTCAGAGGTTGACAGTAATGTTGATACAAATGGAACTATAATTAAAATTCTTGAACTTAAGGCAACTACCACAAAATATTCCCAGGACATGCAACTTGGAAGATGCTCACAAATAAACTTTTTATGAATGATTAAGTTTGGCTAAGAGAGAACCTCAGATTTTGGGATACAGAGTTCTATGCTAGTCTCCAGGAAATCAAACCCTGTGGATTCTCTGGGACAGTTTAGGGCAATTTTTGGGTTAATAATAACTTGAAAGAATTAGATCAGGAAAAGGAAAATCTGCAGAAAAATTTACTCACTTAAGCTACAGCTGTGGAGATCAGTAGAATAAGTAGTAACTAATAGCTTCTTATTTTGATTATTCTCTCCAAGTAGATTCTAAACTCAATTCTATGTAATAAAAGAGTATAAATGCTGAAGGTGTTCCTCTAAAGTTTTGGTGTCCTGGAGCAAAATTTTAGTCACCCCATCTTAATTATGGCTTTGGAAGAGATTTCAGAATAGAAACAAAACATATGATCTGTCATTGGTTCTCCCATGGCAGTAAACATATAAAATATTTACTCTCTAATGTACTGAGATGATGAGATCTAACAGATGCTTTTTCATCTGTAAATAGGGGTTAGTAATGACACCCACTAGAAACTGCTCTAAAACAGCCAAAACAACTGTACAATATCACAACTGTACAATACCACTACCACCGGCATCAACCTCAACAAAAAAGGAGCCATGTGTTTAGGAACTATGAGAAGCAATGTTTATTGGAACACTAATAAGTATGTGCTTGTAAGCAAATTGGACTAGACAGATTTATTGAGAATGACTGCTTATTACAATATGTCAGTTTTTTGTATGAGTTCAGCTAGAAACTTACTTTGGTTTCTTTAACTACTAAGCTTTTCTCTTTTTTAGACATTTTGAACTGTGTGGTTATAAGAGGAATTGTTGACAATATGATAGTATTGAGTATCTTCTTAAAGAAAAATGTTTCCAGATTCCATGATTCAGAGATATACAAATATACCCCCTCCCACAAAAAAATTCAATGAGGTATTAAACACAATTACATAATAATTAATTTTATTTAAATCATAATGCAAATGACATTTCCCTTCACCAACTCTGAATTCACTTTCTAATACTCTTTCTAGTCAATATATATTGAATAGAATATACATATATATTGAATAGAAAGAGTAAATCTTCATTGGAAAATCTATGCATGGGGAAAATGTGAATAATTACATATGATAATATAGTCACCCAGAGAACCTCAATCTAAAGGTCACACTAATGGAAGGATAGTCAATGTCTGATATACTGCAAATCTGATGATTTCTTTCACCAATATCATTCTACTCTCAGTTTTTCCTCTGATTTCCGCTAGGAAGGTGTTTCATTTATCTCCATTGATCAACTAACAAGAATTGTTTACCACTTACTTTCCCCAATAAATGTGTGTATTCCCTCTCTCTAAAGTCCCCTGGTTTTGTGAAACAATATCTATTATCTGGAGATAGAAGGTTATATAGCTTTCTCATCTGCACAATTAAATGTTTTTGCCATCCACTGGAGAAAAAATGTGCTTGATAGCCACTGTCCTTTCCCCACTTCCCCCAGTTTTTAGTTGTTTTTTTTTTTTTTTTTTCGTCTCTTCCAATTTTCTTTTGTGTTCCAGATGGAACTTTCAGCTTAGTTAGAGTCCATGACAGAAGGGGAGAATAGCAAGATATGCACTAAAGTCTTCTTGATTAGAAGCACTGTAACATTCACATGCCAATCAGTGTTTTCAAGTTCCCATGCATGCTATGCAGAATTTTGTAGTATGGAGTGAGGGGGAAATGCAAAGATATGAAAAAGAGTCTTTTCCTTCAAGGAGCTTGTACTCTAGCATGGGAAATATGACAATTATATGCAATGTAAATATAATAACAGAATCAAGATAGATCAAATTAAATGATATAAAAATTATCAACAGAGGTATTTTACAGAAGAGGCATTTTAAGACATATCTTTTAGGACAAAAACACATGTCATTGACAGATTCATGCATTTAGACATCTAATAATAAATTTAGACATCATTTAACTCAATTCCTGATTTTGTAAATGTTGAATTTGAAGCCCAGAAGGGCTAAAAGACTTGCCTAAGGTAACACATTGAATTGAAATCATCTGAATTTAATCCAACTCACTTCCATTGCATTGGGGGAGGGGATGTAGTAGCAAGTGGAGTCAGGAAGACTGATCTTCCTAAATTCAAATCTGGCCTCAGACAGTAGAGTGTGGTTCTCCGCAAGTCACTTCTCTGTGTTTGTCTCAGTTTCCTCATCTGTAAAATGAATTAGAGAAGGGAATGGCCCTCAAGTATCTTTGTCAAGAAAAATTCCAAGTGGCGTCAGAGTCAGACAACTGGAAAATGATTCAAAAATAGGTAGCATAAAGGTGGCCTTTGAAAATCTTTTCAGGTAAGTCCTGTGTAAATTCTAAATATATTACATTTGCACCATCCAGCTTTTTAAAAAAATATTTATTTAAAATTAAATATGAAATAAGAAAAAATAAAATAGAAAAATATAGAAAAGAAAGCAAAACCAAAACCAAAAAAAATTGTCATGTGCCTAGCAGAATATCAAAATATGTAACAACAAATTTATATTCCAAGCAAACACATATAAAAATTGATGAGATTATATTCAAGAGTGTTCATCTTTACTTTCTTGTAGGCTATTCTTTTGTTCTCTGCTGTGAACTTTTTACTTTATTCTTTTTTTATTCCTTTCATCCTCTCCATCTCTCCCAAGGAGGCTATAGCTAAGCACTGGTATATTTGTATGCATGCATGTGTTTATGTACACACACACAAACAAACATACAATCACATATATATTGTATATAGAGAGAGCATATGTGTATGTGTATGTATGTATATACATATACAACATATATATTTGTGTATGTATACATATATAGCATATGTCTATATATTTATACCTACATCCACACAATACATATATTAATATATATACACTCATTAATATACCTACATGCATACATGGACACACACACACACACACATATATATATATATACACACACATTTGTATTATTTGTATTTACACATATGTAGACATGCATCTAGAATAATATTAATATGACTGATATACAATGTAGATTTCTCTCCTAATTGAATCTTTAAGTTTAACTTTATTTGAGATCAATAATTACTAGCATCATCCAGCTTTTATGACAAGTTCAAAGGAGGCATTGATTCTTATATAACTCAGACATTAAAGACTACAAAGGCTAGTCTGAGCTTTGGGGTTAAAATCATTTCAGAAAAGAGATCTTAACTGAAGCAAATTTATCATTAAATATATCAAATTAATGACTTATATGACCCAGTATTAAATTCTTTTCTTTTTAATTTTAATGTTAAAAATAGTATTTTATTTCTTCCCTCATTTTCGACATTCATTTTTACAAGATTTTGAGTTACACATTTTTTTCTCTTCCTCATTTTCTTCCCCTCTTCTAAAAATGGTAGGCAATTTGATATAGGTTATACATGTGTTATCATGTACAACATATTTCCATGTTAGAGTCGTTAAAGAAGAAACAGAAGAAAAGATAAAAAAAAGACAAAAAGAATAAAGTGAAAAAAGTATGCTTCCATCTATATTTAGACTTCATCATTTCTTTATCTATATGTTTTAGATAGATTCTGCTTATAATTCTCTGGTATTTTAATAGGAATGAGTACTGCACTTTATTAAAAAGCTTTTTTTCCCCCCCAGTATCTATTGAGATCATCTTATGATTTCTGTTGATTTTGTTATTGATATGGTCAATTATGTTGATAGTTTTCCTAATATTGAGCCGATCCTGCATTTCTGGTATAAATCCCTTCTAGTCATACTGTAGAACTCTTGTGATTTATTACTGTGCCTTACTGGCGTTTTATTCTAAATTTTTTGCATTGATGTTCATTAGGGAAACTTGTTTTTTCCTGCTTTGGCTTTTCCTAGTTTAAGTTTCAGCACCATATTTATATCATAATAGGATTCTATCTATACCCTGAAGCCCATGAGTTTAACTGATGCTTTGCTGAGGGGATATGGTAGAGGGTGGATGGAACTAGTGGAGGATATAGGGGTCTGGCAGCTTATTGGTACTGAGCCAGGGTATTAGTATTGGTGTCTGGTGTGTACTGTTGTGTACTGAGGCCAGTGGGATTTCCCTGCATTTCCCTGGGTCAACAAACACATGGTGGTCTGGTACCTAGAAATTTCCTGTTTGGGGCTTTGGTGAAACACCCTACAGTTCTTGTAGCCTGAGTCTGCCCATTTCCCTGAATATTTTGAGGTATGCAAGAGGTCCTGGTGTAGGCATTTGCCTGTTCCACAACATTTTAGTTAAGGATTTTTAATCGGTTTGCTGAGGTGGAGTTTGCTGCTGTTTTGCTGGGATGCTTCCTGTCCTAGACTGAGCTTCCTTTGATCTGAGTGAGATAGACCTTTTCCTGCCAATTTTCCAAGTTTCTTGGGCTGTTTCACTGTGTCTTTTTGTTTGTTCTGATGTACTAGGATTTGTTTTGGGTGCTATTTTAATAATAGTTTAGAGGTGAATATGGGAGAGTTATGACAAATTACTGCTTACTCCACCATCTTGGCTTCTGAAAGTGCTTCCTTCAGTAGTACTCTCTGAGATTTCTTGGCCACTGTTTTTGGCTTATGAATTATCCTTAAGGTTTCTCCCCACCAACAGGAACTTTGGAAAGGCCCAATTCTAATAGATTCTACAATCTGCCATTGGTTTGCTCTAATTTGCAATATCCTGGAAGAAGCAGATGCTTTTGCACCTTTCTGAATTAAGCATTCCTTCAAGGTTTCTGGGTACCAGCCCAGCCATTGCATACTGAGTGAGAGCAGGTAAGATCACAGCATGAGGTGCTAATGCTGCATGTTGGGGCAGAGCACTTTGGGATTTTTATTTTGTTCCAAGTTGACAGCTGACAATGCTGGATCCATCTAACAAACCTTCTTGTTCTTTGTTTTAATTCTGAGTGTTCAGGGCATTAATTAAAGGCTCCTTCTAACCTCTTTCAGAGAAATTCTGTCAGAAAGAGCGATGCCGTCAGCAGAAATGTGTCATCACTCAGTACTGGCATGATAGAAGGAAAATACCAATAAGCCCATTAAACAAAACAGAAGCTAATAGGCAGTAAGACAAATTTTCTAGATAGGGACCATTTCCCTGCAAATCCTTACTGATATCTTTAAGGTTATACTTGACTGTGCATATAAAACATGTGCAAACAAGAATGGAGTCTAATAATTCAGAGAGCAAGAATGAAATGTGACAACCTTTTCATGATAAAAAGGGGAAGAAAAAATCAATTGCTTATTCTGTTGTGTTAAGAAAAAAATGAATTGACATAAAAAATTCTTAATGTAGTTAGAAAGAAGCTTCCTTAAATTAGAGAGAGGGAGAGAAAAATAAGAGCAGTTTCAAAGATTTATTTAGGATTATACAACATGACATCCTAGAAAAAGAATGGTCTAAGAGGCCAAGTTTATGGTTGGCAAATGACACATTGGGTAGTTTTAAGCAAGCTATTTAACCTTTCCGTGACTCAAATTATCCACAGTTTGAAAATGGCAAACCTATTATCATCATCAAAAGCTTTCCCTAGGTAAGGTCCTCTATCTGGTAGTATGCTGTACAAATCAAGTTTACTGTGAACCTGTGCCAACTAGGAATTTACACTAAAAGGCAAAAATCTTGACCCACATGAATACATCAAAAAGCAGAGTCACCCAGGATATTAAACAACATGGACAATTTGTTTGCATTATGTATACATATTAGTGTAAGTCATTTTCTGAAATAAAAAGTGAAATATGGATGTTTCGTGTCAGAAATAGATGGCAGTGGAAGTGTGTGCACATAGGCGCATTTGCATGCTAGAACTTATCTCATCTCACTTTCCAGACTTAAAAAGAGAAAGAAAAGAGAGAGTGATGAGAGTAGATAGGAAAATTGTACCGCTATGGTTCTGATTTCTTTTTATATAAAATTCTGATGAGCAAGCTAAGATTTGACAGACATAGCAAACATGAATGGATGAATTTGGACATCTAATTAATGCCAGTAGGTGCTTTGCACTAAATCTTCCCTAATGGAATATAAGCTTCTTAAAGGCAGGAGTTACTTTATTTTTGTCTTATAACATTAGTGTCTAGCATGGTGTGATAGGCACACACACACACACACACACACACACAGAGTAAACACCTATTAAATTTTAGATAATTGATTTACTATTGACTCTAGGCCATGCTTCGTGACTGAATCATGCACTGTTTCAAAAATATATGAATAAAATGTCTCAAAACAGTGATCCTTTGATTACATAAAAAGTTTCTTCTTCATTCAATAAAAAAGGAAAGATTTCCTCTTAAAAGATCTTCATACACACCTCCATTACCCATATTGTGAACATGAGAGTACAGGGTACTTTTTTAGGGACTTTAGTTCATTCTGGAAACTCAAGATTTAAGATAAAAGAAATCAGGAGAAACATATGAAAAGATAGGAGAGACAGGCTTTCTCTAAAACACAATGCAATGTTCTGGGATTGTTTCTCTATCTAAATATGTTGGGTAAAAAAATCAGTTCAATTTAACAAGTGTTTTTTGCCAGAAAACTTGCTTTGTGATGGGATAAACAACAACAACAACAACAACAAAAGAAAGCAGTAGCTGTCCTCAGGTGACTTACATTATGGGGGACTGAATCATTATCTGCTTATTGAAAACAATATTAATAATGAAACTAACTAATTTAAGATACAAAATGAACTTTGGGCCTGAATTATCTAATTTAAGAGCCGGTATCAATCAAATTAGTGTGATAATTAAGTTTCTGTTTTGCATGGCAATTCTGCTTCAGTCTTTGTTATGAATTACTAAAGTTGAAACAAATTTAAGTCAAAACAGAAACAAGGAATTGTACATGATGTATTTTGAGAAAAATTAAGCAGGCTGCAGAAATCATGGAAATATTCTTTTCCAGTGCTTTAAAAGCAGCCATCAAATCTAAGAATCACAGCTTCTCTTCCAACATTAAGGGAAAAGTAACATTTAGTCAGCATATAGAACCCCATATGTATTAAGAAAGATTCATTTATCTTTCTCACTGACACATTAGACAACATCAGCTTCATTCCTCATGAGACTACGGTTTACAAAGGGCATGAGTTTTAAATTTAAATTTTGACTCATTGAAAAACCTCAAAAGTTTGTATCAAATTCTCTGATATTATTAATTCTGATTTTTATTTTCAACAATTATTCTTGGGCCTTCCCCTTCTTATTGTTTCCTGCCCCACAGCTGACTACAACTCATTTATTAAAAGTAGTTGAGATAAACTTCTTGAAGCCTTGAATTTCTTTTAAATTGTATTATTCTCATTTTTTTTTTTCAGCTTTATCTCTGAATCAAGTATAACACTGACTTTCCACATTAACTTCCACTTCTGAAACTGTATCCAATTCATCACAGGCATTGTAAAGGAGATAAAGGCAACAATTTAGGGCAGGTCAGAAGTAGTTCTTCCTTATCTCTGTTTAGTTTAAAAAGGAATAGATCTCAAGGAGTCAAGATGAACTGTCACCATTACCACCCTACTGATCCAGTGTTACCCATAAATTAAGTGGAAAAGTCCTTGGAAAATGCCAATGTGTATTTCCTTTTCCTATTTACTCAAACTATTCAACATTAAAACAGAATGAAACATTTGTCATAAAATACACTATTTTTAGGCATTTCAAAACTGCTTTTGGCAATTTTCCTCCTCCCCATATTCAAAAATTTGGGTTTATCCATTTTCTCATTTCCATATATATATATATATATATATATATACACATACATACATATGTGTATACACACACACACACACACACACACACACACACACACATATATATATATATATATATATATATATATATATATATATATATATAATATATAAATAGAAATTATTAGGGGAAAAATAAGCAGAGAAATAGAGTAGTAGAAAGAATATTTCTTTGATTGGCCCTCAGTAGGATAAGACACAGACTTAGTTTTGATTATTTGGTTACTCTTCATTTATGATTTCCATCATCTGGTTTTGCATGTTTTTGGAATTCAGCCCCAAGACATATTGATCTTGGTGATTGCATTAAAGAAATGACTGAAGGAGATGAGCAAACATGGAGAATTAAAAATACAGAATTGTGGGCAATTTCTATTAAAATTTTAGTTTCTTGCATTTAGTATATGGTGATAAGAAAAATAATTTGACTTGTAGGCAGAAGAACAGGATTGAAATCCCACCTCTTTTCCTTCCTACTACTTGGTTGTTGATGGACCTAAAAATCTTTGGATCTCATTTTCCTTAATTGT
This sequence comes from Sminthopsis crassicaudata, assembly GCF_048593235.1. Classification (NCBI taxonomy): domain Eukaryota; kingdom Metazoa; phylum Chordata; class Mammalia; order Dasyuromorphia; family Dasyuridae; genus Sminthopsis; species Sminthopsis crassicaudata. Next base: position 157,282,089 of record NC_133619.1, read on the forward strand.
AAAATGATGGGATTAGAATAAATTGCCTGCAAGCTATCTTCAGTATCTAAATTTAGCATCCCATTACTCTATGATTTTTTTGTGATATTTGAGGCAAGTGTTTTTTTTTTCTCTATGAAAAATTAACATCAAAGGCTGATTTTAAATAGAAGTAATGTAACAGCTCTTTTACTTATAGTCCTTTAATGAAACAGTTGTGTGTGTGGGGGCGAGGGGAGCGCTAGCTAGATGATCCACTCATTAACATAATCTAGGAGATAGAGCACAGGACTTGTCATCAAGAAGACTCCTCTTATTGAGTTCAAATGGTCTTGGACACATTAGTTGTGAGTTCATAGGTAAATCATTTAACTCTGTTTGTCTTAGTTCTTCAGTTGTAAAATGCCCTGGAGAAGGAAATAACAAACTACTTCAGTATCTTTGTCAAGAAATCCCTGAATGTGTTTGTGAAGAATTGGACAGGATTGAAATGACTCAACAATATATATGTGTATATGTATAAAAAAGTATATGTTTATACACATACATATGTAATATGTTTGCATGTGTGTTTGTATCTCCAGACCAATTTTCAAAAATAATGCTAATTTAGAAAGTATTGCCACTTTGCATTAGTGAGAATACTGCTGCAGATTAAAACATAGTTCCTTGAAGAATTTTCATATGAAGATATGACTACTAATCTTGATTGAAAGTATCTCTGAGAAATAGATACTTTGCTATTTGTAAATGATTTCAAGTCTTTTGTCAAAATGTTATTGAAGATACATGAATCAATTGAATAAAGGATTATGGTACCTTGTTATGAATGGGATATAGATTTAGATGTAAAAGTTAATGGATGAATAAACATTTATTTAATACTTGTTATTTGCAAAATACTATATTAATCATTGGAGATAAACATGAAAAGAAAGCTGACAGACCCACTTTCAGAGTACTTCTACTCTCACAGGAGAGACAACACATATGAAGGTCAATCAGTTAATCAATAAACATTTGTTAAGTGTCTACTTTGTGCCAAGAACTGTAGTTAGCTTTGAGAATACAAATATGATAAAAGATAGTACCTGTCCTAAAGGAATTTACAATCCAATGAGAGAAAGCAACACATAAAAAGAAGTTAGAAAGTGGCAGGGGTATAGCAATAAAGGACAGGAAGGTCCCTGGCATGGAGGGACATGATAGAGAAGTTCAGAGAAGTATAGCTAGTTGGAAAATGAACAGATGGCTGCTGCCCTGGATACCTTCTTTAAGTGGAGGTAGTGGAAGGATGTCTCTATTCAACTCTCTAATCAGAGAGGTCCTAGGACAAAGGGAAGTAATGGTTCTTGCAGGATGATGAAATTCCTAGAAATGTCCAAAGAATACAGCAGGGTATGAAAAGAAGAGGTTTCAGCTGTAAAGCAGATGGAAAGTTTCCATGATCCTTAAGGTCCAGTGTCAAAGGAAAGAATGTTATATCATTTTAGATGTCATTCTGTTGATACAATTGCATTAGTTTCTGATGTTGAAATATTGGTTAGTTCCAAGGTCTTTGGTGGCAAGAACTTTCTTTTCTTAATCTTCAATAGCTCTGACTGCTGACAAAGCAGGGGCTGAGAACAGTTGTTAGGCCACATTTCTACAGATTGCATCACTGGATGAAAGCTGTAGGAGCTGGTATGGGCTAGAAGCAGAATAGGTTATCTGGAGTGGGGAGAAGTTAAAGTGTTTTACTTAATTTAGAGATAATGGGGGAAGAGTACAATTCAAAATGATTTCTATGTCTAATCACAATTAGTTTTAGTTCTAAACTGTGGATGGGGTAGAGAAATGTAGCCAGAAAGTAATTCATGTGAATAAGGCCTAGGAACTTAGTTAAATGGATTCTAAACTGAATATGTCAACAATATGATATGGCAGTCAAAAAGTTAGTGCAATCTAACTAACTAACTAACTTTGTAGTAATTCAAATATAATGTTTGGTGCAAGAAAGCTTACAATCCCACTGTATTTTCTTTGCAGGTCAGGATAGATCAAGAATAATGCATCTGGTTTGCAATCTCATATTTTAGATGAAATATTGATTGGCAACCTTAATTGCATCCAGAAAAGGGTGGCTAGGGTGGTAAGAGGACTCACAATCACATTATAGCTGGATTAGTTGGAGCAATTGAAGATATTTCACCTGAAGAGATAAAGATGAGTAAGGATGGGAGGAATAGGCATATAATAGCTGTCTATATTATAGTTTGTTCATGTTGAAGAATGATTAAATCTGGCTTTGAAGAACTAATAGGTAAAGGTTATATGGAAGCAGATTTTAACTCCACATAATGAAACCTTTCAAACAATTTCAACTGTCCAATATTGGAATGGGTTGCCTCTAGTTACTGGCAAAAAAAAAAAAAAAAAGATTTTAGAATTAGTTCTACATGTGCAGTCAGATTTTCAGTGAAGGGCAAGTATAGATGGTGCAGTGGATAAAATGCTGGATCTGGAGTTAGGAAGACACATCTTCATGAGTTCAAATCTAGCCTCAGATATTTATTAGCTGAGCATCCCATGACCCTCTTACTTCTAGGACAAGATGCAAAGTTCTCTATTTAGCATTTAAAGCCCTTCAAAGGCATAGGTTTATTGCATATTACTAGCTTTCTCATATACTATGTTCCAGCAAAACTGGTGTACTTAGTTTTTTTCCTAGTATATTACATTCTTTTGCCCATAGTTTTACCTTTGCACAGGTTTTCCTAATCTATTATCTGGCCCCTAAATCCAGTTCTAGAGAAAAAAAGTAAGATTGGGGATTTTTCACTGTTCTCCCTCACTCAAATCTAATTCATTTGCATGTCATGGCATCACCTCCCTGATATCAGGGTCATCTTCAAGAATGAAGGTCACACATAGGCTCTGTGATTAGGAGCTGCTGCTGCCCCACTGAGAATCTGACAACTGAGCTTCCTTTGTTTTTTCATCCTTCCTTCCTTCCTTCCTTCCTTCCTTCCTTCCTTCCTTCCTTCCTTCCTTCCTTCCTTCCTTCCTTCCTTCCTTCCTTCCTTCCTTCCTTCCTTCCTTCCTTCCTTCCTTCCTTCCTTCCTTCCTTCCTTCCTTCCTTCCTTCCTTCCTTCCTTCCTTCCTTCCTTCCTTCCTTCCTTCCTTTTCTCTTACTGGATAGAGTTCTTACTTAAAGATCATGTCTTAAATCCAAACCACGCCAGCTCTCTTTTGGCCCAAATTGCTTCAGAGTGAATGTAAAAAGCAATTGTTTTTATTTTGTCCAGAAATCCTGATGGTCTTCTTCTCCCAGATTGCTTCCACTCATTAATTTATTCATTCATTCATTTAGTTTTGACTCTGTGAAAAAGATCATTCTTTGCTTCATTTCTTTCTTACTTAGTCTTAATCACTAAATAGGTGGTTGCCTCAGTCAAAATGAGACCTTTAAAGACCTTAGTTTAAAAAAGTCAAGGTCTTCCACTCCATCCAGGGCTATCTCCATCCATCCATCCATCTATATCTGGCCACTGGACCCAAATGGCTCTGGAAGGGAAAGTGAGGCAGGTGACCTTGCACAGCCCGCCCTCACTTCCATCTAATTCATTTGCATGTCATGTCATCATGACATGCATGGTCCTCTTTGGGAATTCAGGATGATCGACAACAACCTATACTTTAACTTAAATGTATTCTTCTTGAGGCAGCTAGGTGGCTCAGTGGATAGAGCACTAGCCCTGAAGTCAGGAGGACCTGACATTTCTGGTGTCTCAGACATTTAATACTTCCTGGCTGTGTGACCCTGGGCAAGTCACTTAACGATAATTGCCTCAGCAAAAAATAGATAGATAAATAAATAAATGTGTTCTTCTTAAGCTCTTCCACATAGGGTCCTCAGCTTCTTTCAAGGTTCAGTGCAAGCACCTACTCCTTCCCAAAAGTCTTATCTTGATACTGTTAACCCATATCCCTGAAGGACCTAAACCTCCCCCTTTCTAAGAGATTATTTTATATATAATTTGTATTTATTTCTCTACATGCCTATTGGTTCTCACACTCATTCTTTCAATACAATTCATGCTCTGTGAGATTAGGGACCATTTTATTTTTATCTTACACACCCAGTAGCTACATAGAGTCTGGGGTACAGTACAGTACAACTCTTGTTGAGTTTTAATGTTATGATATTCAGAGATAAGCCTTCAAATATCTTTAAGAGGGGAAGTTACCAAAAAAATAGACCATGTATTTCTACTTTCCTTAAATCAAAAAAGAAACATAGAAGGCATTGACACTTACTTACAAATATGCTTATTTTGTCATTTCTATGACACAAGAATGGGCTTTGAGCATTTTAAAGATATTTTTATGTAAAATGTGAGAACAGGCATTCATTCAAAGATATATTTCTAAAACAGACCACATCTTCATTGTAATGTTAATTGAATGAAAGCTGTTAAGAATATATTCTCTTTCTTTCTCTCTAATTTATCTACCCATCTATCTATCCATATGTACATATTATATACATATATAATATCATATAAATCTTTACATATCTCTATCATATACATGCACACATATATACAGATATATAAATAAGTATAGCTATGTATAAATGTGTATACATATATATATATATATATATAAATATATACATCTACGGATATATGTATATATGCACACACATCCTGATGTTTATTATTTGTTAATTTTAGAAATCAAAAATAAATATATTTGACTTGGAAGCTTTAAGTATCTGTTATACATAAATATAGGGAAGCTAATTGGGGCACTGAGTAGAGTGCTGGTCCTGGTGACAAGAAGATTCATCTTCCTGAGTTCAAATCTGTTCTCAGACATTTATTACCTGTGTGACCTTGGGCAAGTCACTTTATCTTGTTTGCCTCACCTTCCTTATATGGGAAGCTGGAGAAGGAAAGGGCAAACCATTCCATGTCTTTCCAAGAAAACCCCAAATGAGTTCATGAAGAGCTGGATATGACTGAAAAACAACTCAAGAACAACAAATATGTGTGTGTATGAAAATTTTCTATCTAAATATTATTTTGCCCTGTTTCCTAAAATGTCTTTTAACTTAAATCCCAACTGAAACATTTGTGAAATCATTTCACTTTTCTATCATCTCCATTCGGCTGTAGGATGGTTTGGGACCTTTTAAAACCTCCTGTTTTCTTCCTCTTTTTACTTGAAAGAATTATTCTGAGCTGTTGTAGTCTGAGGATCCTGGAAAGCTTGCCTTCCTTTTGTCCTTCACCTCCCCCATCTAGGACAGACATATATCCTATTGCACCTGGCATGTCTGAGATGACATGAATAAATGCCTCTGTACACCTTTAGCCATCCCTCTGCTTATCACCTGACAGAGCTGGCTTTCCCATCTCTCTTCTTGTCTTTTCTGTTCTAGCAAGCAGTTGCATGTTAACCTTGACAGTGTCTCTCAGAGTTTTACCTATCACGTGGGAGTTCTTCATCTTCACTGTGTTTGCTGTTGCCCAGAGACTAGACAAATCCATGTCAAAATTGACATAATGAGATAAAACCAGAACACTTTGAGAAGTGAATTTCTTTTAACTCTCGATGGCAAATGTTGCCTTTCAGGAGACAAATGGCCATTTCCTTTAGGAAATGTTCAAACTGAATATGAACCCAGTGGGAATTGTAAACTGCTAGTGAGGATCTCAGAGTGAGAAAATCCACAGGCAGTTGGCTTTTGAAATCATTTCTGAAGAGGTATATGCGTTCTTGTAATCGCACAGTAAGAGGGAGATATAAATATACTCATAAAACAGTTTTCACTACAATGCTCTGAATACTTTAGGCTTTCTCTTTACCTTCTACATTTAGGTTATGTGATCTCAACAAGTAACTACTGTGAATTTCAAAGCCAATTCTGTGAATTTGTCATAGATTTCAAAATCATATTAGCACCTCTAGGTTGTGGGGAAAGGTAAAGCATGCCTTTAGGCCTTGCTAGGTTGTTTTCAGTGTTTCTCTGACAAGATGTAACTTTGATCATTTATCTATAATTTTCCTGAATGGAAAAAAAAAAAAAAAAAGTGAAACTTGTAGCACTGGACTGCATCATTCCTACTGAGGGACATGGAGAATTTCAAAGGCAGAAGCAGTCAATCACTAGAACTTTTAGGAATGCTAGAAGCTGAAAGACAGCAGACCACACAAGCAGTTTCTCTGTTTTCTAGCTGCTTGGTTAACAAAGGGAACTGGTTTCATGTGAAGAAAAACACACATACACACTCACACACCAGGTTTTACCATAGTGATACTCTGTCACTCATTACCAAGACCAATGAATCCCTTGGGCATCCAAAAGAACTGATGAAAAAATATGACTTTCATTGCTTGTTCCAGGATGTGAACTAGAGCCACCTTTTAGCATGAGACTTCAAAATATATCTATCATATTAATTAAAGTTTCTCTGGATATTAGATTAAATTGAAGAAAATAACTGAGGGTAAAAAATTATTTTCTATGCCCCTAATTAATTATGTGTACTAACAAGCAAATTAAATAATTACATATCCTTTTGCTTAGGTTATGGGCTTTGAGTTATTTTGTTAGGCTATTCCAGCTTTATTACAATTGCACATTTGATCTCAGTAATTAAAAAAAATTATCCTAGCATTACAAATTCATGTTAAGAAGACAATAATCATTAAGCCAGGATAATCCTCTTTGAGAGGAAAATCTTCATTTAAAAAAATATTTTTTTTTTCTGTAGGGATTTAATAAGTCTTGCTGAGCCATCAAAATTTTTTGATAAATTATATAGGAACAAAAAAATCACAGAAATTCATATGAAGCATGCATAAGGGTGACTTTGTAAGTGAAAAGACATTCTCATTACACCCTACCTTTTGGAAACTATCCTTGAAAACTAATTAATATAATTTACTTGTGTTATCAAAAGGAAGCGTGGTTCAGAGGAAAGAACACTTACAATCAGAGAATCTGAGTTCAAATCTTAGCTCCATTTCCTGGATGATAGTGGGCAAAATAAAGAAGGACCTTTTTTTCCTCAAATAGAAAATGAAAGAGATTAGATTAGATTAGATTATTCCTGTTCTTCCTTTCAGTTCAACATTTATGAGCATATAAATTTCCCAAATCCCTTATCTCTGATTCTAGGAATCAGAACTTTTTTTTTTTCTTTTCTTTGCTCTAGGTTAAATCAATCAAAGACAGTTCTTCCTCTTGACACTGATTGAACTAACTAATTATTTGGATTCAGCCTATTCTGTTACCACAAAGAGAGAATAATGAGGCATAAATTCACTTCAAACTTGGAGCTGTAACAATTCTAACACATTTCTGCCATCACATATCTTTTCCCCTGTATAACAAAGTGGCTCCCAAAGAAACAATTGCAAAAGAGATGCCTTTATGAAGATATGCATTTCTCAAAGACAAGCATTTCCCCCCCAGTTCCAAGGTCTTTTCATATTTTTAGTATACAGACACCAAAACTGATACAGAGGCATGCCTTAAGAAGAGTTCTAGTTATTTGCTTATTTGTGGCAAAGACAAAAAAAAATTAACTGAAAGGAAGTGTTTTTTTTTTTTTTTTATTGAAATGGAAATAGGAAACTTCAGGGTAACTCTGCATGAAAGCTTAGCAGAGGCAAATTGCATTCATGGGTAATTAGGGTACAACAATCCTTGCTCCCTACTTTAGTACAATTTGGAACTAATGCAGATCTCAGCTGGTGTAGAGAACATTCTCATTGACTAAACAGCAGGGAGGAGGGCTTGAAGTTTTGCATATTATTCTATAGTGGCATTTAACAAGTCATGTCATTAATTGGAAGGGAAAAATATGGCTTATTCTCCAAGAGTAGCATCACTTGTAGTTATGATGCCAGGACCTTCCCAAGCAGTGGAATCCAGGCTTTAGAAAAAAAAAAAAAAAAAGACAACATACATAGAAAACCAAAACAAACCTTTATGTAGTAGAGGTGGTCATATAAGTGTATTAACATTTTTTTGAGTCTTTGATACTAAAAATGAAAATGTATTTGTACATTAATAGACATTACTTAGTAAACATCACTTTTGAAGAGTTGGTCCCCTTTGCAAAGACTTAAAAGGTCACTGGGAATACAAAAATCATGACAGATTGCTTGAAAGTTTGTAGTAAACATTGGTCTGAAAAGACTGTAACAATCTCCATCTGTTCAGTGCACACTTGAAAAGCATCTAAGAGCCGAAACAGCAATACCAAATTACCTGTGATGACAGTGCCTTTCTTCTGATGGCTGTTTAATTTTCATTCTGTAGTTTGGGGAACCAAAAAAGTTGTGGGTTGGCCATAAATATTTAATAGATGTGGTTTTGTGTGTGTGTATGTGTGTGTGTGTGTGTGTATGTGTGTGTTTGGTTGAGATAGCTTCATATAGATATATAACAGTTGGTCAGTAAATTCTATTTTCAATTGAATTTGGAAACTGAACAAAAGGTTACAGTTTAATCTTTTAATAAAAAAGGAAGTTAGAGAGATAATGGACTTTTTCAAGTTTCCAAGCTTGATTTTTCAGAAACATAACCAGAAAGAAAATTAGAATGTGTTCCAATGAGTATAATAGTTGAGAACATAGTATGTATTTGAAAAGGGAAATCACATATAGGTACCGTTATCTTAAATGCTTTAATTGCTTCATTTTTGGATTGTATTTCTGTATTTTAATTGCACATTTACTACAGCTAAAGAATGGTATCTGTTGCTCATTGTCTTTATTTTGCTGAATATTTTATGAAAAATGACATGTGAGAACAATCTCTTGCTCCTTGGGAAATGATTTCTTGCGTATATAGAAAGCAAAGGCCTGGACATGTTGCCTAGCAGATGAGCTTGCTTAGGACTGAAGCCAATATGTTTGTGATTCTGACACCCCTCCCCCTCCTTCCCTCCAATTGTAGGAAAAGTGTCAACAAAAGAGCAGGTTAGTATAACATAGGTTTTAGGTTTACAGAATTCATTTTTTGTTTTTTAAATATGAAAATATTTAAGATAGCAAATGCAGAGCAATTAAGAAGATAGGATTAGAATTTAGTTTCATCTTACTGAGGAATTACTTTCCATTTCTCATTAGTAAAATGCTATTATCTATTATCCTACATTTACTGGATCACAGGAAAATATTATACTTTCCAGATGAGAACATTTTATAGGAAAAGTGAAGGAGGTCAGCCAGTTCACAAATATGAGACTTCTGGAAGAATGCTGGTCCTTGAGTCAGACATTATAAATAAATTTATTATCATTACTTGTAAATTCATAACTTTACATTATAACAAAGTAGGAAGAATCAGGACAGCTAAACATGCCCTATAAATACTCAAAGAACTAAGAAGACTATTTATTGAAGTAGTGACTTAAAGAATATTTTTCCAGTACAAGATCACAAATTCAATCTATAGTCAACCGACCAGGGGATTCATGAGATTGAAGACTCAGGTTGACTAAATCCAGAAACATGGAATATTCAATAGAGTTAGGAATTATGGATTTAACCCCCAGGATTTTAAATAGATTGGCTCAAGGAAGAGTCATTCAGGCCATTGGCTCAGTCCAGAAAAGGAAAGGGCTTGCTTGGTTAGCAATACAGATAACCTTGAATAGATTAGGGCCAGACCAGCAAAATACCCAGAGTAGATTGGGAATTAATTCCAAGTCCAGAATAGGGATAGAACAGTAATAGGATTACATTGACCCAATGTTCAATTTTCATTAAAATTTCAGCATAGATTCTCAGATAGATTCTATGACCAACTATCATACACTGTTACACCACTTGGGGCAAGACTGCACATATATTACCTAGACAAAAATTAAAGTCTAGAGATTGGAAAGCTCAAGGGGGTCAATGATTAGACTTAGTCCATGATCTGACTTCATAAGACCTACTGAAATGATGCAGACACCTGGCTCCAGTTGCCTCCGAGATCCTTGCAGACACAGCACTCAATACCTAAAGAAAATAGCCACAAGTCAGGCCATCTGCCTGGTGACAGGCCCTAAATAAGACAGATAAGGATCACATAAGGCCATGACAGTTCTTCCCAGAAATACAAAATCTGTTGTTCTTAATACAATGACTCAATCTGAGAAATAAAATAGAATAATGAGTGAATAAACAAATGAAAAAAAGAAGAAAATGGCTATTGTGATGCCAGGATGATAAATATACAAACCCAGAAGAGGAAAATATTTCTGAAACACCAAGACTCAGAGAAAAATAATTTTCCCTGTATAATAAATTAGAATTCTTATAAGAAATGAATAAAAAGTTAAAGAATAACATAAATGAGCTGTCATGATGGAAAGAATCAGAAATTAGAGCTTTACTTGAAAGACTTAGGAATAGAACAAATTGCTCAGCAAAAGAGTACAAAAATCTTACCCAAGTAACAGACTCCTTGAAAATTAAAATGGACCAAAAATATCTCAATTAAAGTTAAAAAAAAGCAAGATGAGTTATCATTGTCCAGACAAGTAAATGACATGAGGAAAAAGAACTATTCTGGAAAATAGTTTAAGCATAATTAATTTAACAATAATTGGATTATGTGAAAATCACAATTAAAAAAAACTGATGAGAAAACTTAAAGATATTCTACTAAAAATCTTCATTAAACATTACATGCATTACATTAGATACATTAGAACAAAATTATGACAAAATGAAATTACAAAGAATCTTCTGACCACTACCTCAATAACACTCTTTAAAATAAAAACTCCCAGTAATATCATAGTTTTTGGGCTTTCAAGTAAAACAAAAAGTATTTCATTTAACCATAAAGAAAAATTGCTGAGGGATTACAGGAAGGATCATGTAAGATTTAACACTTATTATTATAAAATAGCAGAGACCATGTAATATGATATTCCAAAGTGAGAAAATTATGAACTCACAACCAAGAAAATCTTACCCAGCAAAAATGTATATTATCTAAATTAAATAGAAGAGTTCCAAACATTCCTGATGGAAAGACAAAAGCTCAGTAGGAACTTTGAAATATAAATATGAGTGCCAAAATGCAATATTATTCTCTAAAATATAATCTTCTCTGGGAGCAGGTTTCTTGGGAGGCTTCTGGAGGCAGCCTTCATTTCAATTCAGTGTAATCACTCCAAATGAAGCTAGGAGTTAAAGTCCAAATCCTTTATTGTTTCCTTTAAAGTCTTGTCTCTTTTCCTGGGGCCCAGGTAGCTTTCTTAGAGGCCTATATCTCTTCTTGATTCTGAGAGCACTTGCCACTAGTCCTTTGCCTCTGCCAGCTTCAGCCTCCAGCCAGCACAAAAGTGGAAGATGAAATGAACCTGTCTTCTTCTCTGCGAGCTTCTAGTGGGCTTCTGTGTCTGGCCCTGAGAGCTTCTTGTTTATATGCTGTATACTGAGTATACATCAATCATTATATCACTAGGAAACCATTATTTGTTGTAGGATTAAATCAATGCGAAACTAGATTTAACCATTGTCTTATCAATTCCACTTACTTTGCACCTTGTAAGAATCCTAACATCAAAAGCAGCACAAAAAAGTCCTAACATCTCCCCCTTTCTTTTGTTTTTAGAACATAGGTGGTCATGACCTCCCTGACTTCTCAGGAAGGGAGATGAAAACACCAAAGGAAATGAGAAACCAAATTAGCAGGTTTCTGAAGGGGCTCACTCTTAAAACAGGTATACATAAATCTATCAATATGGGAGGTATTACACATAATTACATAAATTACATAAGCACATAGTAACACAAGATAGTAGTGATGTAACAAATAACATGAATCAACATGAGGAATCATACATGTCCATAAATCCTAGAAATAGTCCAAAAGGAATCTATTGTGCATTGGTTCATGTGCCAGGAATCCAATAATTCCTGCAAGTTTTGAAGTCCTGCAATAGTCTCATCAACAATCTTTCATCTCAAGGAATCCAGTGATTCCTGCTGGTTTTCAAGTCCTGCAACAGTCTCATTATCAGCCATGCTCTTTTTTTCGTCTCCTTTGTTTTGAGGCTTCTCTCTTTTTTCTGTCTCTCTCTGATGGACAAGGTGAATATGGCTCATTGGCACCCATCTGATTCCTTCTCCATCTGTAGAAATACAAGAAAACCCTCTCTTCCAAGCAGTTAACCTATCTAATTCCCTTCTATTTACCACTTTCTAAATCTTCTCATCATCTGGCCATTACACTGGAGCTGCTCATTATATTGGAGCTGCTCTCACTGGACACTGCCCTTTTGATAGGTTAAAAAACCTGTATTCTCTCCAATTATAATCCCTTTCTGCTATCTGATTGCTTCTCTGATGATTGATCCCATCAGAGTCCTGACCTTCTAAAGACTCTCTGGGTGTAAACTCAGCTGCCATCATGCCCCATCTGTCTTTTGATTAAAGTCTTGGATTGATGCCCCACTTCTCATTTTCCTGGGTTAATCTCAATCTACATTCTGAGGCCCAGTGAAAGCCTCGGTTGCATTTTGGACATAGGGTTTTAGGTCTTCTCTCACCCTGTCTTCTCACTCTGTCTCTTTGCCTACATTGGCTCTCAGAAGTCCAACTTTTCCACATTAAAGCATTGATGAGTTTCTCTAGAAGTCCCTTACCAAGAGAGACCCTGTCTTCCCATGTTCATCATAGTCTGGGTATAATAAGCATTTGTGCCCATTATGGCACAGTGTCTTATGATCTCTTCTAAAGGAGCATCTTTGTGTAGTCCCCATATAATTCTTTTGCAAACCTCATTGGCATTTTCCTTAGCCAGATGTCTGGTCATTATTTCTGTAGCTGCATTTTTTCCAGTGGTTCTTGTAACAACTGTTTGCAAACATCCCACAAAATCCACAAAGGATTCATTGGGATCTTGCTCTATTTTTATGAAGGCTTTACCTTCATCTTTTTTTCTGGGAGAGACCCCCAAGCTTTTATTGCAGCCTTAGAAATTTGCTCATACACTGTTATGGTATAATTAATCTGTGCTGAATTCTCTCTATACTGACCTTTTCCGGCTAATTGGTCAAAAGTGATTTGTATTTTAATTCCAGTTTGCCTGTTTCATTGGGCTTGAATCCTACATAATTCATGATACTCGGAAAGTCACAATAAGTTTTGTCCATGTTCTAAACATGTCAATGTTATGGAATTCCAATCATTGGGGGTTAGGATTTCATAAGCCAAACTATTTAGTAACATCTAATCCTTAATTTTTTCCAGATGAAAAGGAATGTATCTTCTCCTTTTTTAACCTGAAGAAGTCAAGCTCTTCAATCACAGGGTATTTATTTTTAAATCAAATACATCCTGTCTTTCATTTATTGTCTTAACCAGTGCTTTTTGTCATCTTGTCATAGGCTGTTTCATAGGTAGTGCTGAATGTGTTACTGCCTTTTTCACTCCTCCTTCTCCCTCCACCCATGAAGGGTTAATTGAAGGAAGTAGGTCACGGGATGGGGAATGACCTAATTTCTCCAGTTTTAAAGCACCACACTTAAAATTGTACTTAACTCCATTCTTACCTGATTCTTCATCCTTTTCACCTAGTTTATTTGCATCCTCCCCCTCCTGCAATTTCTTGTTATAACTTATATGATTTCCTAAAGACTGTCGTGTCTTTGGAAATTGAGTCAGGTCCATTTTCATTGTAGAATTAACATAGTTGCTCTCCTACTAATTTCCACTCCTCTAGATCTAATTCTTTTTCCATAGAGAACCAAGAAGATGTGTATTGTACAGTTTCTAAATTTTTAGTGATCTGCTCCCAAATTATAATCAAATGTTGGCTTTTCATAAGTTTGACAATGTTCTCTACCCATTTTCCTTGAAGAGGAAAAGAAGGCTGTTTTCTAAACATCTGTCCCATTTTAGCTGAAATTTTTTTTAGCCCTTTAACAAAGTTTCCTTTCTGGGTCAAGGAGACTTTTCCACTGAAATCAGGATCGTGTTTGTCCCACGTTTGGACACCAAAATGTAATATTCTTTTCTAAAATGTAATCTTCTCTGGGAGCAGGTTTCTTGGGGGGCTTCTGGAGGCAGCCTTCATTTAAGTTCAGTGTAATCACTCCAAATGCAGCCAGAAATTAAAGTCCAAATCCTTTATTGTTTCCTTCAAAGTCTTGTCTCTTTTGTCTGGGTCCCAGGTTAACTTTCTTAGAGGCCTATATTTCTCCTTGGTTCCGAGAGCTCCTGCCACTAGTCCTTTGCCTCAGCCAGTTTCAGCCTCCAGCCAGCACAAAGGTGGAAGATGAAATGAATCTGTCTCCTCCTCTGAAAACATCTAGTGGGCTTCTGTGACTGGCCCTGAGAGCTTCTTGCTTATATGCTGTATACTGAGTATATATCAATCATTATATCACTAGGAAACCATTTTTTGTTGTAGGATTAAGTCAATGCTAAACTAGATTTAACCACTGTCTTCTCAATTCCACTTACTTAGCACCTTGTAAGAATCCTAACATCAAAAGCAGCACAAAAATGTAAATATAATTAAGCAATGGAAAGACACTCAATTAAGAGTGCAGTTCACATTTAACAAATGTCTCTTCAGAACCTACATTTCTTCAAGTATCATGGAAGACATCGAATAAGTCAGAGAGTCAAAGAGTGGTTCTATTATTTGATTCTATTTTATTTGATAATCTTAAAGAAGAAAGGAAAGAACATTTTTTAAAATCACATTAGAGAAAAAAAGAAAAAGAAATGGAGGAAAGGGGAATTATTCTACCACATGATTGATTATACAAATAGAAATCTGTACAGACAAGGAAGGAATGGTAGGAATAGGAGTCAATAAAACATCACTTTTATTTGAGCTGGTCAATGGAGGGTAGAACATATATACATATAGAAAGAATTTGTTGTAGAAATACATTTAACTCAATAGGGAAATGGGGAAAGGAAGAGGAAAGAAGAATGAGTGTAGGTTTAAGGATGGCCTATCAGAACCAAAACAAATTCCAAACTCAGAAAGATGATCATGAAGAAAGGTTTAAAAAGAAATGAAAAATAACAGCTGAAATGAAGAGTAAAAACTTTGATTTGGAATCTGAACCAGGAAAAGAGAAAAGAGACAGAGGAACAGAAACAGAATATATTCAACCCAGAGCATAGTTACAAATCACATTCCTATTCCACTGTTCCCTAATTCTTTGTAAGAGGAGGCAGGAAGTTAAAAGGGGGAAAATGTGAAATATACAATTAATTATTATAACTATGAGCATGAATATCGGAATGAAATAGATAGAAAACACCAGTAATGTTGTTTATAAGAAGTACACTTGAAATATATTCAAAGAGTTAAAATAAAAGATTTGAGCAATATGTATTATCCCTCAACTAAAGTAAAAAAAAAAAAAAAAAGCAAGATAAGTTATCATTGTCCAGACAAATAAACAAAAAGTAGATCATTAAAAGAGATAAAGAGGAAATTGCATTTTGTTGAGAAGTACTATAAATAATTAATTTCAATACTTAACATATAAAACAAATGGTATAGTAAGTGGTGATCAACCATCATTCCAGGGAACCTGTCATGAAGCATGCTACGTGCATAAGATGTGATGGACTAAGAATGCAGAATGAGACATATAATTTTTGAATATGGCTAGTGAGGTCATTTGTTTGGCTTAACAAGCAATATTATATATATATATATATATATATATATATATATATATATATATATATATATATATATATATACATATATATATATATATATATATACATATATATATGTATATATTGTTTTTTCAATTAATCTATCAACTAATGAACATTTGCTAAATACCTTCAAAATGCCTGACACTATGTTAAACACTGAGAGGGGAAAATTTTTTTTCCAAGTGAAAAAAAGTTAATTAAAAATAATTTTACTTTATAATAAAGGACAAAAAAGACTCATAAGCATTTGCCACCAAATAAGCTATGTGAATATCAATATCCTATCTTTGACACATATTAACTGTGTGCCCACTGATTAATTCACATAACTTCTCAGTGCTCCAGGCAACTTTCTAATACTACAAGCTGCTGAAAAGGTACAGACTTGAATTGGTAGGGAATGACCTATGAAGATAAAATTGTAATTCCAATCCCTATTATTACTAGTTGTGCCATCCATTGTGTGAGTGAATAACTATATCTTGACCAAACAATGCCTAGATATCCAAAGTGAAAAAAATATATAATAAAGCAAAGTTTTTTGTTTTTTTTTTTCTCTTGGTTTTTTAAATTTTATTTTTATAACATTCTAGGGTAGTAAATTTTTTCTGGAGGGGAAGGTGAAAAGAATGTTTAGAATTGTGGCACTTAGAACAACTTTAAAAATGTTCTTGTAAAAAAAAAAGTAGTAAATGAAGATTTCTTGGTAATTTGGGGGGAAAAAGGTGAAAAATGATAGATTTAAGGTGAAAGGAGTCTCAGAAGTCATTTCAGCCAACTCTCTTTTTTTTTTTTCTTAATAGATAAGGAAATTGAGGTACTTGGAGATTTCTTATCTAAGATTACACAAGAAGTAAGTATCAAAGAAGGGATTTGAATTCAGTTCTGACACAGGAGACTGAGTTCTTAACATTGTCATTGCAAAGGACAAAATTCACATGCTATACTTGAGGAAAATGCCCAATATAACTACATATCATCATCAATAATAACAATTTTTGATTATGATTATTAATGATTTGGTATTTCATTGTTGTGGGCAGTTTTAGTTTCAAAGCTAATCACATTCTAACTTAAGGATCAGCAGAGATGATATTCCTGAAAAGGTTGGTTCTTTTAAAACTGAGACACAATCTAGCATTGATCTTATGTTATTAAGTATTTATTAGCACCCACGACATAATTAGGACTGTAAATAAGTTTAATTTTAATGCAGGCTTCACCAGAAACTAACACTAAAAGAGAAAAAAGGGTAGTTATGTATCTCAAATTTTAATGAGTAGTTTAAATTTAGCCTTTGCTTAGAGGAAGAAAGATGGGTTACTATGAGGATATTTCAAGGTGTTTTCTAAGTCTATGATTATATGATTGATCCAGACTCTAGTCACCCATCATTTGAAGCTGTGTTCATAATTGCTTTTCTCCATGGTAACACTTCTGAAAATGATGAGTACAACCAATGAAAAAAAATTTTAAAAGAGAGTATTAGAGCATCAAGAGTGAATAACGAAAACTTAAACTTGAAGTTTAAATGCCTTAAGGAATGTTGTTAAATTATTGATATTTGGGGAAAGGAGAAGACATCTATAGCCTAGTATCATGATATAAGATGTTGATTTCATTTGCCCAAATCACAAGGCAGTGAATTGATTAGCCATGTAATAGGTGATTTATGAAAGCAACTTTAAAATTCATAGCTGATATCTGTCACTGAAGATTTCATAAGAAAAAAAAAATCAGTTTAAATGAAAATTCCCTGAATAATAAAAAAAAAAAAATAGACTTTAAGAGGTGTTTTTGAAAAATCTGAAATTAATTATGGAGAAAAAAGGAAATATAATTCTTCAACTAAATATTTTGTCCAACTAAAGCAGACTACAACTCCTATTTTGTTAACCTCAAATAGGAAGAAAATGGAAACAAGCATTTATTAAGCTTCTATTTTGAGTTTGATTGAGTGCTAAGTACTGGTGATTCAAATGCAAGCAAAATGAAAAATAACCTTTGTACTCAAGGAGTTAACATTATACTGAAGACAACAACAAAGGGGGGGGGGGAAGGAAAGACAGAAAAAGAGGAAAAGGGAAGAAAGTACCTGGTAAGAGTAATGGTTTTGAAATGTAGAAATCAGGAACAGATCTGGGATAGGAATAAAGACTTAGGTCTTTTAATAAAATGGAGGCTCCAAGAGGAATTCACCAATTGGAAGAAGGGATGGTTCTTAAAAAGAGGGAGTGCTTCATGTTGAGAAGGACTCTAGGGCAGTTGGATGTTTTATACTGAGGAGATCCTAGCCTAAGTGACATTCCAGGTCTAGAAATTCAGATTGAAGTAAAGTGGCTTGTAGGGAAATAAAGACTGGTTTGGGATCCTCAATATAACATAGGCAGGGACATAAGGACTTTTTAAAATTGGCATAATTGACAAATAAATAAATTTTGTAATATTATGATAGAAAAAGGAATTTTAAAATATTAAATAATTAAGATCATAAGCATAATTTGGTCTAGATTCTGATTATAAATTGTTACAACTAGAGAAGTGATCTCAGAAAAACTATTCCTTCTTACTCTATTTTCTTTTCTGGTTAAACACACACACACAAGCACACAGGTGTATGTATACATATTTGTATTTAGCAAAGAGGCACATATTAAGTATTAGTAATATAATTCTTTGTTTAAATTATTTCAATTGTGCTGGAAAATTTGTCAATGAAAAAGTTCATTTGAAGAACAACACCCCCATACCACTTCCCAATTATTTCTCTACTATGATACTTGCACATCAGTCACCATCCCCAAAGTCCAAACCCACTCCACAATGTGAACTTTAAATTTGTCCCAAATGTAAGTTCTTTGAGGGAAAGGAGATTTTTGTATTTCTATCTCCTTCACTTACCACAATACTTGTCATTTAGTAAGCACTTATTAAATGCTCTTTCTCTCTCTTGAAATAAGAACAATTAGATATTTTGAGAGCTTTCAAAATATATGCACATTAAATGAGAAAAACATTAATGACATGAGGTGTATGAAGAAGGCCTAGGGAAACTGATAAAAACCATAGGAAAATATTGGTAGCAGTCCAAACAAGGAATCAATGAATCATAAAAATTTTGTGTTCATGGGAAATTCATCATACGTATCCACTAAGAATGGGTGTTAGACACTAATATATGTTTTAAGCTTCTGAGTTGCACTTGGAAAGCTAATTAATCACTCTGTCCCTAGAGCTAAATAACTCACTAATGTCTAACCACACAAATCTTGTACTACACCAAATTCACTGATAACATCAATGGAGCCAGAACACTTTTCCTGATTTCCAGTTTAAATAAACGATCTCAACCAATCATACATAGGAAATGAGAGAGAACTATAACTGAAACATATATCATATTATCTGGCCGTGTTGAGATAGTATCAAATATCTTTTCAGAATTATTTATATAAAATAGCTTTCCCACTTAATTAAGAAGGAAAAATTCAAAAGAAAAATGGTTCAAATCAAACTGCTTCAATCTTTCATTGGAATGCAAATATCTTTCACCTCCACTGATAAGCATGATTGATTCATTCTTGTAAGGACATGGGTACTAAGAACATTGTGGACAATCAATAAGTATCAAACAGCCAATTTTTAATTCACTCTAATCTCTGTCTCTACACACTCCAAGTAACATTTTCCTCTAGACAATATTTGGCAATGGGAAATGCACTGCTTAATTAAAGAATGTTTATTTAGTGAACAAATTTTTTTCCCTCTTTTTGGACAAGTACCTAACTTGAAAAGAGAGTTGACTGAAGAAAGAGAGAAAGGACAGCTGAGGCAGTGGTTAAGACAGAGATAGAAAAGGTGATTAAATCTGTAACCTCCAGGACATATTCTAGATACCTCTCCTACATCGATGTCCCCTGTAAATAAAGGACAGAAACAAGAATTTCTCCCCAATTTGGACATAGAATTCGTCCTTTCCCTATTACTGAATGAAGTGTTAAGTATAAATCTGTGAGTATCTCCTATTTCTGCTCATGTGTTTAGGCTATAAATAAACTAGGAAGTTATCTGAAAAGATTTCACTTTGCAGCAACTCAACAATATTAATTATATTTGGTAACTTTTCCACTATTTAGTTAAATTTTTCTTAATTATCACAAGAACTTGACTATATCACCTCAATATGAGCATTAATATGACATTGATCTTTGACAGCTGCTGCCAATTGACAGTGAGATTATCCTAGAATCAGAGTCAAATGGGCCAAGTTACATTTGGGAATTATGAAAGCACTTTCTTTTTTTTTTTAAAACATTAAACTTTTTAAAAATTATAAACTTAATTACTGACAGTGACATTTTATTATTCAAAGATCAAGAAAGGGGAACATAGAATAAACTGTTATTTATTTATTTATTTATTTTTTAGCATATAAAGAACAAGAAGATTTTCTAAGAACTGCTCAGTAAGGTTTTTTTTTTTTTGTTTGTTTTTTTTTTTTTTTTTTTTTAAAGAAACAGATACATATACATGATAGCTAGCTAGCATTTAGATAGCATTTTACAAATATTTTTCAATCATCATAACATTGTAGGTGATATTTATATTTATATCTTTACATTCCTAAAGCCATTCCTTTTGACCAAAAAAAATTAATTTATTAAGGGCCTATTATGTGAGGGATATTAAAGCAACATTTCATTTTCAATTTTTTTTTTTAATCAAAAGAGAATGCAGTGGATAGAACCCCAGTCTTGAAGTCAGGAAGACCTGAATTCAAATTGGACCACAGATACTTAATACTTGCTAACTGTGGCAAATCATCTAACCCCAAGTACTTCAACACACACTGACAAACCCAAAAACAAAAGAGAAAAAAAATAATACTTTTTACAATTTCCCTTTTTACTCCTAATACTGGCTGTCTTCTTTTTGTCTAGCATATTATCTTTCTTTTCAGACTTCTCATGAGAGAGGTTAGATTTTCATTACTGATAATTGTCAATTGACTGAATATGACTTCTTAAAGGAGCTCTAGTTTTATTTCCCTTCAAACCTTTTTTGATTAGAGCAAAGTTTAATATGTGATAGATTTGGACTGGGCAGGGAACCCTTATAAGAAATTTATTTTCCCTTTTGCTAAGAGGTCTCTTTCTGCTTAAGAGAGAATAAGAACTTTGGATTTGTTGCCAGTTTCAATCTTTAGCCAATCTTCAATGGGATGGCAAACAAAATACTTTTGGAAAATTACATGTCTACCATCAATTAGTTGAACCATGAGGAAAAAACTAGTTGATTTTAAGATGTGGAAAACTCAAATTTCTATGGGAAAATGGTCTAGTATAAAGAATATTTGACCAGGAGTCAGGTGGATCTGCAATCTTGTTCTAAGAGCTCTGTAATGTTGAGCTTGTCACAAGACCTTCCTGTGCCTGACCTATGTTTATCTGCAAAAACACTAGTACTAAATTGTCCCTTCAAGTTCTAAAATCTTATAAGAAAAAGAGGAATAAAAATATTTTAAAGCTAATATAATACTACTATGAAGTTAACTATAGTTGACTGTACCACTTTAATGGAAAAATTAAAGCATGTTCATAAAAATATGTTTTAAGTTTTTCTGCAATATGAAGAAATGAAATGGCAGATAGATCCTAGATAAGGGAGAATAATTTTGTTTTAATAAATTTTATTTAATTTGATTTGAAACTTTATTAATAAAGAGCTTAGCTTTAAGGAATAAGGAGTAGATATTGTCACTATACTTTGATCTGGCCAGACTACAATAGTCATAGAGAGTAACACATTTTAGAAAGGATACTTGGATAGATTATAGAAGCAAGCTACCATTATATGTAGTTTCATTTGCAACCATCTTTTAAATTGTACTATGACATAGAAATGACTATTTTATTTCATAAATTAAATATAAAATCTGAAAAAAGAGGAAAAAGATATAGTCATTATGGTAAGAAACAAATTCTTATGCTGACAATTTGGAAGTATCCCTTTAACCAGAGGGTCATGTTTGTGGAAAAGATAGGGCTAATAGTTTCCCCAATTCTGAACTGTTAAACTAATATACATCACAAATGACCCAACAACCAGTTGATTCTTTCATCAGTGTCAATCCCAAATCATACCTAACAATAAATGGGATCAGCTTTGGAGTTTTTCTTGCTATCACTCTGTTCTGCTGGACTGGAAGTATGTGGCAGAGAGAATTGAAGAGGGAAAACCGAATTATAAGTATAGAAAAGGCCTACTCTTACACATTATCATGGAGCTCATTGCTTGTGAACCTGAAATACTAGGAGAAAATAGCCACAAACAGACCAATTGGGCATGGCAAATACAAAATCCCAGAATTAGAGATCGAGGTGTTTATTAATAAAGACATGCAAGAATATAGGCAGAAGCTGTAGGGAGACAAACTGTGTAGACATTCAGTCTGAAAAGAGATTTCTGAATAGAGAATTTTTTTTCCAGATAGAATTATTATTCTTATCACACCAATAATGACAATGATTTTTAAAAATCACCCAGCCCTGTGATTTCATTAGGTTAGGAAGGTTTTTTTTTTTTTTTTGAAGAAACTTCTTCAACTAGCAACAATTCTATAACTTGTCATAATAAAGAATTGCCTGAAGGGTCACATTTTAAATGCCCAAGATCACAGTCATTACATATTAGAGATTGGGCTTGAACCCATATTGTCTTGACAGTAAAGCTAAATACTACATTACACGACATAGACTTTCTAAAATAGTGATAACAAAAATACATATATTGCTCAGTGAAACCATTTCAAAACTCTGTAAACCTTGTTTAAATTGCCCTTAAATATTCTTCCTTGTGTAAGGCATGCTTATCTAATTATTTCAATGACATAAAAATTCTTTTTTATCACTTTTATTTTTAATTTCTGGAATAAAACAAGCATTTTTATAATAGCATAATAGAAAAGATTATTGTATGTGAAACTGCAAATCTATTAGTATAACATTCTATTCCTTTTAGATATATAGTAAAGTTATCATGTATATTTATATTTTTTTCTCCTCTGCTCCCCACCTAAGAAATGGTTACCATTAGACATAAATATGTGTATACATACATACATACAAATACATTATTCTATAAATCTATTCATTGATTCTTTCTCTGGATACAGGATATACTAGTTCTTCTTTATGTGTGGTACCCACCAATACAGAAAGCAGATAGACTATTCTATAAAATACATTCTTTTTCAGTTGCTGTGGCTAATAAGTTCAAAATGTCATGGCAAACTTGTTTATAAATAAGTCTCTTTGAAGTAATTTAGGTAATTCTTGAATGGTCACTATGAGGTATGACCTGAGCCTATTGTTGAATATTTCCCAGCTTGCTAGGATCTGACTGAGCTGGGTCAGCAGAATTTTAATGAAGCAATGCCATGATACACTAGGATATAGTATTTTAAGGTAATTTATATTTTGATATCATTTTTATAATTCCTTGTGATTAATAGAAGGGATTTTTGGTCAGTCCTGGGTGGGACTAGGTATACCTTGTGGAATCTTCCTTTTCTGAGATCCTGGATTTACATAATGGTTAAGAAGTTGCTAAAATGCAATTACTACCCAAAAGAAACTTTAAATTTATAACTTTTCAATTTTACAAAAAAACAAAGCCATCAAACAACTCTAGCCTGAGAAATAAAGGGATTCTCATTGTTTATTCTGAAAAACACCTCCGCGGATTGAAGGATATGGAAGGAAAGAAGTTTTTATTCTTCTAAAAGTCATATGCACGTGTGTGTGTATGTGTGTGTGTGTGTGTATCAGATTCTCTTTCTATGTTATAAATACATTTAAGGAAAATAATTGGGTTCTGATTTAGGGAGGTTTTAAAGGTAAATTTAAGACTTTTCTGAAATTTGTGAGAACTGAGACAGATGGTATACACTGACTGCTTATGACTATGAATGTGACCAAAGTAGTGGTGACCTTTTGACTTTACCCTAAGATTCTATATGAATTGAAAAAGGAAAAATGAGTAGTAGGTTAGAAATAAACCAAATTGGGACAGGTATGCCTTTAAATTCCTGCTTTCTTCTAAACTCATTTGTACCTGAAATTGTTAGATTATTTTACTTGTCAAAGAGATTAAATATTTGCAGAACCAAGTGATTTCTGAGCCTTTTTGGTCTTTTATAACAACTGATTAATATTGGTTAAATTAATTTAGGAATTTTTATGCTTTTTGTCATTCCATTAAATTATTATTTTTAAATTTCAACAGACTATTTAAATGTGTCAGGCTAGAGTCATTTTGATTGTACATTATATATTTTTGTCATTTTTATTCTTATGGTTTCAAATGAATTTTAATCTTTACTATAAAAAGTCTATGTAGAATGTTGGATTTGGAGTCAGAGAACTTGCATGAAATCCCAGATTTGCTACTTATAATTGAGTAACTTTGAATAAGTCACTTAAACTCTCTAGACCTCAGTATCCTCATCTGAGAAGGTTTCACTAGATGACTTTCAAGATCTCTTCCAGCACATATCTATGATAACTATGATAGTGGTCTATAAGTATGCCATTATTCTAGAATAGCTCTTAAATAGAAAATGAATTATTTCTTTTTTTTAAGTTTGAGGATAAACTTATTATTTTAATTTTAGTATTTCTTTTTTATTAAAACTTTTCATTTTTCAAAACATATCCATAGATAATTCTGCAACATTAGCCCTTACAAAATCTTGTGTTCCAGTTCCCCCCCTTTTTTATCCCCCTCCCCTAGATAGCTAGTACTTCCATATATGTTAAATCCAACATAGGCATACATATTTATACAATTATTTTGCTGTACAAGAAAAATCAAGTCAAACCAGAAAAGAAAAAGATGAAGAAAATAAAATGCAAGCAAACTACAACAGAAAAGAGTAAAAAATTCTAAAAAAAGAAAAAGATGAAGAAAATAAAATGCAAGCAAACTACAACAGAAAGAGTAAAAATTCTGAAAAAAGAAAAAGATGAAGAAAATAAAATGCAAGCAAACTACAACAGAAAGAGTAAAAATTCTATGTTATGAACCACACTCAGTTCCCACAGTCCTCTCTCTGGGTGTAAATGATTCTTTTGATCACCAGACCATTGAAACTGGTCTGAATCATCTCATTGTTGAAGAGAGCCACCTCCATCAGAATTGATCATTATATAATCTTGTTGCCTTGTACAGTGATCTCCTGGTTTTGCTCATTTCACTTAACATCAGTTCGTGTAAGTCACCCCAGGCCTCTCTGAAATCATCCTGCTGATAGTTTCTTATAGAACAATAATATTCCATAGCATTCATATACCATAACTTATTCAGCCATTCTCCAACTGGACATCCACTCAGTTTCCATTTTCTTGATTATGAAAAGGGCTGCCACAAACAGAAAATGAATTATTTTCTAGCTATTAAAATGTAGTTAGTTTCATTTTTAGGGGTGATGTTCACTGGTACTTACTATGTCTAAGGTCTCCATATTCTTATCTTGAAGAAAGCATTTTTGTTAAATAGGCACGAGACTTCTGTGTACTGTACAAGCCTTTGGTTTTTCATTTCTTATTTCTAAAACAAACTTTCCTATGTCTATTTTTGCTTTGGAATCATTGGGTAACAAATGATATGTTTACTTAATTTGCTAGGACTCAGAATTTCTCTACTTTGTCATGCTCTGCACCAATGTTGGCATAGAAATGTTTACACAATTATCTTTTGGAGGCATGATAAAGTCAGTTCTATAATTCTTACATTTAATCTCTCCAAGTAGAGCCTGTAAGCCATCTTACCATTTAATTGTGACTTTCTTCTGAAGTGTTTTGGTTTCATTATATGAAAAAATATTAGGGGCAATATGAATTGTTTTGCCCAGAAGTGTCTACATGTTGATTATTGGTCATTTATAATACTAATAGATAAGTTAATGCTTATATGTCTAAAAACTGCTTGATACTTAGACTCCTCTGTAACTTTCACCAAAGAAGTGGAAAAGGGTCACACAGTTGATATTTTTCCTAATTTCATGGGTTTCTATGATCAAAGAATTCATGACTAAGTAACTGACCTATAAGTGATAATCCTCTCTATTCTTTGATTAAGCTGCTCCTTGGAAAATCAG
Source organism: Sminthopsis crassicaudata (assembly GCF_048593235.1). Taxonomy (NCBI): domain Eukaryota; kingdom Metazoa; phylum Chordata; class Mammalia; order Dasyuromorphia; family Dasyuridae; genus Sminthopsis; species Sminthopsis crassicaudata. The sequence goes on from NC_133619.1 coordinate 157,307,932, forward strand.
CATCATTTATTTGTGAGCTTGTAACTAAAGATTTTTCTTAAAGCAGTTGATTGGTGTAGCACATAAGACACTGGGTCTGAAGTCAGGAAGATTCAAATTCCTGAGTTCAAATTTTTCCCAGAAACTCACTAGCTGTTTTACTGTGGGCAAGTCACTTCACTCTGTTTGCCTCAGTTCATCTTTTATGAACTGGAGAGGGAATTGGCAAACCATTTCAGTGCCTTTGCCAAGAAAATCTCAAATAAGGCCATGAAGAATTGAACATGACTGAAAAGCTAGGAATCACCAGCACCAGCACCAGCCCTACCAACAATAAGAAAAACAAAAGCTTTTCTAGCACTTTAGAACCTGTTAGAATTTGTGCTCCAATTGTATAGCCTTTATGAACTAGGAATTATCCCCTATATCATAGCAAGACTTGACAATATTTATCCTGGTATTTAAAAACCTTTCTAATCTGGATCCAAATTACTTTTCATCCTAATTTTACTATATTCTCCTTCACACACTACTTTCTAATCCTATGGATTTCTAACTGTTCTTCAGTTTTATTACTCCTCAAACCTGTACCTGTACACATTTGCAGAAAAAAATTTCTGATTTCCACAGTACCCTCCCTTTAGGTATTTACCTATTGACATTCTTTTCTAAAAGACAAGATCAACTTCCATCCTCTCTCTGGAATGTGCAATGATCCTCTATTCCAGGTATTCTAAAACTTTTTCCACTGATGACCCTTTTAATCCAAGAAGCTTTTACATAACTTTGTCATATAGACACATAAAATAGGTATACAAATCAAACATTTATTGATAATAAATAATAATTTTATGACTCCCACTTTTTAAAAAGACCTCACATGGGGTCATGAGCCACAACTTAAGAAGCTATGCTCTATTACTTATTCCATGACCATGGTTGTTTCTTTTTATTCAACTAACATGATAGTGTCTAAATTTCTCTTCTTTCCCTATAAGAATAATAAAATACATATAAACATTTATCTATGTTATATTCTGTACATGTTTGTATGTATTTTGTAGTTTTGCTATTTGATTTAAATCTCTTTGAGCATGGATGATATAGATTTTTTTTTTTAGCAACTATATCATAGGGTTTTATCCATTGTAGAAATTTCATTAGGAAGGTATGAGCTCAAATCCAATGTCAGGTTTTACTAGTTTTGTGAGCAAGTCATTTAATTTCTTTCTGCCTCATCTCTAAAATGGCATCTAAATGAAGATAAAATGAGACATATTTAGAGTGCTTTGCAAATCTTAATGTTCTAAATAAATGCTAAATATTATTGTTGATATTGCTATCTATTTAATCTATCTATCTACCTACCTATCTATCCATCCATCTACCTATACCTCTTCTTGTAAGCTCCTCTTGTGAAAATTGTTTGGCAAGGGCTATGTTATTAATATGTCTTTCTTGATTGTGGGACTTCCACACAGGATCAGTGTCTCCTTCTTTCTTTTTCCTTCATGCCTCAGCCAGACTGAAGAAAGGACTTATTTTTTATCTCTCTATTGGGATCAAAACTCCTTTCTGAATCTCTACCTATTGCTAGCATTAATCACCAATTTCCAGACTCTATTTGGTGGTTACCTGATTTTCTTTTATATAAAGGGGAAAACAGATTCATAACTAATAACTGCAATGGTAAACAATTGAGGTAGGCAATTTAGAAGGCAACAGATGCTTAAACTGCCTGAGATGGGGAATAGAATCTGCTTTTTTCCCATAAACTCATTTGCCCTCTCCTGAGAGAGTGTAATGGATGGCTCATGCTGGTGATATTGCAGAACAGCTAGGGGGAATTTTTCCCCCTTTCTCCCCCACTGTTTATACTTCTGTTCTTGCTATATCTTCAAAGTAAATATCCCTTTGTTAAATCTAATTGATGTTAATTGGTGAAATGGAACTGGTGCTTTAATTACTGGTGGTTAAAGGACTGAGGAAATCACACCAGAATAGAAACTCAAGCTAATAGTATTGGAGAGTGTGATATCTCTGCCACCTCTGGGGTGCCCCCAGAATCTTGAGGAGATATAGGTTTCTTCTGTGAAAGAGATGCTGGGATAATCACTACATAAGTATTCGATGTTCACAATATTTTTTTTATCTATCAGTCATGATTCCTGTCAAGAAAGGAAAGGATATTAGTCTGCCATAACCTTTTCCTAATGAACCCATGCTGACTTTTAGTGGATGCAACTTCTCTTCCTAAATGCTCACAAGGCATTACTTTAATAGCATATCCCAATATTTTGCCAACAAAATTGAATTGGTTTATAGTTTGCAGACTCTACTCTCTTTTCTTTAAAAAAAAAAAAGTCAGAATTGCACTGGCCCTATTTAATTCAATTAACACTTTTTTTATTCTTTATAATCCCTCACAGATCACTAACAATAGTTCAGGAATCACATCTGTAATTTTTTTTCAGTGTGATTTTTTTTTTATTTTTATTTTTTGTGCTCAGTTGGTTGTCCTTGTATATTTGCTTTTCTGTGCTCTGGGTGTCTAGCAGGAAGTCTTGTAGACTGGGACATAAAATAAAATGTCATATATCTTCAAGAAAATTAAAACAAGAGTTGGGGCAGTGATGAATCTCTGTCACTAAGTCAGCATTAGCTGTGTCCTTGACAGTACATTTTAAGTCATTCCCTATTCTCTGTGATATGGCTGTTTCACAGATTATGGGAGAGCTGACAGTGAGTATTTTATTCAATGTGTTCCTAGTTCCCAGCTCCATGCCTTCCATAGTACAGGTATTTAATAAATGATTGTTGAGTTAAATTGGAGAGGGCATTCAACTAAGAGTAAAGACTACCAGCTTCCTTAGTAAGTAATTGGTGATCTGTGAGAAAGTCACTTAAAATTTTTCATCTTCTTTTCTTAATCTGCACAATGGTATGAATAGATTAAATTCTCTTTACCTTTTAATATGACTAAAAGTTTTAATTTGGAACATTGCTAAGCAAGTTGTGTGATCCCTTGTGATACCAACATGATTCTGGACATATTAAACTACACAGAAGTAGACTCTAATTATCCCTTATAAAAGCAGCCTCAAAGATAAGCTTTTCTTTATAAATATAAGCTCCTAGAAGGGGAGGGTTGGCTCTTCTTGGCTTACTTTTACACTCTGAACTTTAGATGGATGATTAATAAATGTTTTGGGAGATGAGGAGCTATAATTTCTCTTTTTCTGAGCCAAAGTCTATATACGTTTTAGCTTACAGATTATTCCTTGGGATATAAGGATTTTCTTCCTTTCATGAGAAGAAGCCTATTTCCTTTTAAATGACCATAAATGTCCTATCACGAATTCCAGATTCTTCCCTTGTTCTCTCCCCCACTATCCCCCCTTTTCCTTCTGGTGTTATATTCAGCTGTAACAACTTTGACTGCTACCGGTTCAATCACTGAACATTTTAATAAAGGGAAAGCAAAACAGGGAGGGGATTAGTCTTGCCATTAATATTGTGTCTGTGTCCACTCATTTTATTCCTTAAAAAAAAAAAAAAAAGTAATCCATTTCCTGAGCCTACAGCTACCTGACCACAGGGATTCATTACACTGTTATTATTAAGGGGATTTGGACAACTCCCATAAATCCAAATACTGAAAGATGTCATAACATGACTTTAGGGGTAAGATCTAGGGATATGTTTTCTGTATAGAGTGTCTGGCCTATGTTTTCAAGACAGGCCTCCAAAATAGACATGTTGGAATGTTTATCATAGTTGTGGTGTCTCTAAGATAAATGAAAAGTAATTATTTTATCACCCAATCACTGCATTGATTAATAGAAGAACCAGAAAGCAACAACAATAAGTGACATTATTAAGATTGTGTTTTATATTTTCTTTTCATTTTACTATTTATCATTTGGAGGATCTCTGATGGAGAAGACAGATGTGATGAAGGAAAAGTAAAATGTGAAATTAACAACTACTAGTTACCATGAAAAAGAATCTCTGTATTTAATGGCCTCATTTATTCAAGTTTTCTTCATCTGGTTTTTATATTTCATATTGTTTTTAAATTAATTGAAATTTCCATCTTTATATTATCTGGATGCTGAGGAAAAGAGGTATTATGGTATAGTGATTGCTTTGGCATAGTCATTATGATTGGAGAAAGAAAGACAAAATACTAAAATGGATAGATTTTTGGATTTGGATTCAGTAAGATCTGGCTTGATACACTTGGAGTTGGGAGAAGCTGAGTTCCAATCCCATTTCTAAATGCAAATTCCCACTTAGTAGATGTGAAATTCTGGTCAAGTCTTTTAAACTACTTGAATCTCAGGTAGCTCTCTATGTTTTATCTACCAAGTTTTCAAATGAAATTCTAGAAAAAGGAAAGCACAGATTTATAAGATGATTTTTATCAGGGGGCATATATATTTGAAGGTTTAATGATGTAAATTAATCATTTTTATTCATAAGAAGAAAATACTTTGTTAACTTTTGAGTTTAAAGGAATAATACATATATATACACACATACATATGTGAATAAGGTGTATGCATTCATGTATATATGCACATATATTTACATATAGAAATTATCATTTTAAAAAACAATTCATTTCTTGAGCCTTTAGCTATTTGATCATAAGAATCCATTACATTGTAATTTATTAAAGGGAATCCCATAAATTCAAATACTGAAGGATGTCATAACATGAATAAAGGGATAATATCTATGGAATTATGTTTTCTGTACAGAGTGACTGGCCCATGTGGTGTGCTTATATGTGTGTGTATTTAGACAAATTTATATATGCATGTAACTTATATACATAAATACATTCACAAATTATCCATTAAAAATAAATAATCCATTTCCTAAGCCTTAGCTACCTGATTACAGGGATTCATTATATTGCAATTATTAAAGAGATTAGTACATCTCCAATAAATCCAAATACTAAAAGAAGTCATTACCTGAATATAGAGGCATGATTTAGGAAATGTATTTTCTGAGCAGACTGTCTGGCCTGTGGGAATGTGTGTGTGTGTGTCTGTTTATTACCAGTCTGGACGCAGACTAGCTGGTTATATGTTTTACCCCTCTATTCTGGTGTTAATATTTAAAATGGATAGTTCTGATCAAGAAGTCAGATGATCTAACTTACCTTTATACCAAGAATATCTAATAATTTAAGATCTTTTTGGTGCCTAAGCTGCCTCTTAAGCAAATCTGAAAGATGTATTAAATCATTCTTCTCACTAATAAAATTTACTCTGTTATGGCTCTATGGATGGAAGGAGTGAATTCAATTTCTTAAACAGAGCTTAAGCATTGAAAGAATCTGGCTCAACATCTTAGTGATGATGGGTAATGTGTTATTAAGGATATTGGATCTAAAACTCAGCAAATTGTTTCTTCTTAATGGACAAACTCAAATAAAACATTTATGCCCTGTACTTAGTATAACCTTTTATCACAATATCATAAAACCTCACCATCTTTTTCTGGGTAGGTTATAATTTACCACTACACTAGCCCCTTTTAATCCTCAGCTCTTATTTTCTGTAATGGCAGGTCATTGAAGTTAGAGCTTTATGTTTCCAAGCTTGCTAAGATACTGAACACCACCATGTAGAAGCAAGTAAGTTTAGGGAATCTGTTAACAATCCAGGGTGTTAAGAAATGATTAGACTAAGAATTAAGCTATCTCTCTGTACTGTCCCATAACATTTAATGGATATTTTCCTGTTGTACCTTTTGATTACATCTAAAAATTCCAAATGGGCTTGTATACATAGAAATTATAGCTGAATCAATTTAAAATAAATTTAGAGGCAACGAAATGAATCAATAGTAGTGCATGCAATAGTAGTGCCCCTAGATGGTGTAGTGGATAAGCATTGGTTCTGAAGATAGGGAGATATGAGTTCAAATCTGACTTAAGATTCTTACTAGCTGTGTGATGCTGGGCAAGTCACTTTACCTCAGTTCCTTCTCTGTAAAGATGAAGAAGAAAATGGCAAACTACAACAACATTTATGCCAAGAAAGAAAGCCCCAAGGACACCATGTGGTCATAAAAAGTCAAATACAACTGAATAACTAGCTGATGGGCCATTTTGTGACATGATGTTCTTGGTTAGCTCAGATCCCATTGGACTTCAGTTTATACACTGTATAAATAAAATTTGCCATACATATATATGATATACATGTTTATTCTTGTATCTATTATCTTTTTCAATGGATTGCAAACTCCTTGAGGGCAAAAACTTGTTTCACTTTTGTCCTTGTATTCCAAGCACAAAATATAGTTTTTGGTGCTTAGTAGATTTTCATTATCATTGTGACATCATATATTTAGAGCAATGAGATACCTGAGAGGTTACTAAATTTAACCCCCTTCCTTTTACAGATGAATAAACTGAATGAAGTTAAATGAATTGACTAGAGTCCCAAAGATAATGTTTGAGGAAAGATTTGAACTGAGGTCTTCTTGACTCTAAATTTAGTATCCATTATCCATTATATTTCAGTTTTTAGTAAATACTTGTTATGTGATAAATTCCCATTTTAGTCAGAAGAATTGTACAATCTTCAATTATTTGTGTTTTATTCCTTAAGACTTGTTTTCCTCCTACTCTGTAGTCAAATTTAGAATTTACAAAAGAAAGGGGAGCAATTGAAAGATCAGAGGAATGGCAGTAGGAGACTAAATGAAAACACAGAGTGCAGTAAATCTTAAATTTATTTATAATTGGAAGATAGAGTGTAGAATTTAAATTAACCTTAGGGATAATCCAACTCCCATCTTATAGGGGAAGAAATGGGGACCTAGAGGTCCCATGACTAAGTTAAATCTTTATTTCACTGTAATAAGAATATACCTTGTTGCCTGCCACAATTGGACTTCAACCTACTTTTTCATTGTTTATTTTTTAAAGTTTATGCTTTTATATTACATTTGAATATGAATATTTGTCCTTTCCTGATCTACCAAATAATCCATTGCTTCCAATAATATATTAAAAAAAGCCCACCTCCAAACATAGTTCAGTAAAACCATTTAACACAGAGACTATATATATATATATATATATATTTAAAACATTTCATACTTATATTAACCCACCTCCTTAGGGAGAAGGAGGTTTATTTAATCCATCTCTTCTGTGTGGCCTATTAATCATAATAATTATACATTGTTCAGTTTTGTTTTATTGTTCATTTTATTTATATAGATGTAATAATAGGATATATCACTTCTTTCTCCTTAGTGTGCTCTGTATCAATTCATATAAATCTTCTCTGAATTCTTTATGCTTATCATTTTCTTTCTAGCTTTCTCTTATCTCCCATGTTGTATTTCAAACGTTCAACTTAGTCTTGGCCTTTTCATTAGTAATGCTAAACAATCTTTTATTTTCATAGTCTAGATTCTTTTTTCCTTAGAGTAGTCACAGGATAGTCATGTGATTTTGCTTTTATTCTTTAGTACTTAAAATGCTTTCTGGCTGCTTCCAGTATTTTATATTTGATCTAAAAGCTCTAGATTTAGGATATAATTTTCTTTGGGGGTTTTAATTTGAAATTTCTTTCTGGAAGGAATTTATTAGATTCTTTCTATTATCACTTTCCCCTTTTATTCTAATAAATATGAGAGATTTTCTTTTATGTGATATGCAGGTTGTCATTTTGATCATTGTTTTCAGGTAATAATGATTATTCCCCCAAATTGGACTGGTGATTATTATTGGTATATGGAATTCCTAATAGATTTGTATAGCTAAGTGACTTTTCCAGAGGAGAGACTTAAAACCAAGGTTCTTTTCATTTTAAGGCTAGCTATCTGTTTTTAATGCTGTTGACTCTCTGAATATGATTATTCTTATATTATTTCTCCTTGACTTATTTTCTAGAATAATTATCTTTGAAATTACATATCTCATTTAATTTTTCAGTCTTCTGATTTAGTTCATTGAGTTCTATTTTGCTAACTGTATTTTTCAAGGAGTATATCTACTTGTCATATGTTCTACCTATAGTACTGCTATTCTCTTATTTTTTCAAGTGGTAATTTCATTTTTTTATATCTTTATTTTTTCCATCCACTCTTCTAGTTCTTATGGACAAACCATAATTATTCCCCATCCCTTGGGTACTACATGTATTTAATGTGGAGTTATTTTCTCCTTCTAGCTTTTCTTCTTAGAAAGTCATAGTGCTTTTTTATTGCATTAGGAGTTTTCTTCTGGTTACTTGTGTCTCTATCCTTAGTACCTGGATTAGAATTTTCCCCAGGAGTCATATTTCTTTCTCTTTTTCATTTTTGGATAGAATGGCAATCTAGGCATAATGGTGTGTCTGGTGCCTGATTTTCTTTTCTTTTCTCATTTCTTTAATAACCCAACCTTATGGGCCCAGAGCTGTGAACAACACTCACCTCTTCCCTCAATATTTGATTTTTGAATCAGCCACTAGGTAATCCAGTATAAATATTCATCTTGGTACCAATTCTTCTTTAAATGTGAACTGGAAGTAGATTTTGTCTTTTTTTAAATGGTCATGATTGATTCCAACTAGAGATCGGAAATCTTGCATTTTCAAGATTCTTGAAGGCCACAAAAGCAGGATTGAGACTCCTGAAAGTCACCCAAACACAGTCTGCCTGGGTATCTTTATATTTTCTCTGATTCCTTTGGTAGCCCCCTACTGAAAGCTGGCTTTGTTTCCTGCTATGCATTTAGCAGTATATCAGAGATCAGTTGGGTTCAATTCTTGGGGGGATTCTGGAGCATGTATGCACTGTTTTGGAATACAGCCATCACTGTCATGTTGTAGAGTGATCTATCAGGAGTTAGTTTTGTACCCTACTGCATTTCTGACAGGTCAGGGCTGAGAGACTGGGTCTTTCTCCTATAACACAAGGCCTGTAGGCTTTTGACATACATTTGTGCAGTAGTTGATTGGACTGTGGTTTTATTGATTATTGCTTCATCTGGCACCTTTTTAAGTCTTTGAATTTCTAGAAGAGCTACATTTGGCTGTAACTTTTAGCATCTATGTCTTTACTAAAATTCCTAATGCTCTTTCCTTAAAACTGCTTTTTCCAGCCTTATCTCCTACTTCTCCCTTATATGAATCCTCTAACATACTTTTCATTTTCTATTTTAACTGTTCACTTTGATTTTTTTTCAGTCATATATTTCTCATTTGTAGTTAAAAGGCTGTTTTCTCTTCATAGAACTATACTTTTGAAAAATATATCTGGAAGGTATTTTATAGTTTACTTATCCCAAGATTCTCTAAAATAAATATCAATGGCATCAATTTCAATTTGATTTTGATATTCAATGCCTTATAGTACTTGAATCTCCCAAAGGTTTATGTATAGTGATATGAGCAAATTAAGTCCAAAATACATTGTTATTGATTTATCACTTGGTTAATTATGGTGGATTGTTTTCAGAAGTGAAAGGTAAAAAGAGCACTGATGTTAAAATCAGAGAGTTGAGGTTCAAGTTCAGATTTTGCTATTTATTGTGTGACTTTGGGGAAGCTGTTTTGCCCCTCTGTATCTCAAAATGTTCATCTGAAAAGTAAGGGCATTGAACTATGTGTCCTCTAGGATATTTCCTAGGGCTATATCCATGATGGAGTAAGCCTATGACTTAATATTCTGGGAAAGAGAATAGCTGAACAATTGTTCCAAAGTCATAGGATTGTTAGAAGTGCACAGCAAGAACTTAGAGTTCTTTTTTTTTCCAAGATAAACTTGTGTCTGAGCAAACAAACTAAATATATGTGAAACTCCTTGTATATGTAGATGGAATAGGCACATAGAATAGAGAAAAGTGCTTTGCCTTCTTCCTCAAAAAAATCATTAAGCTATAACCTGTTACTGTCAAATTTCTAGATCCATAACTTCCAGTTGTCATTGTATCTTGTTCAAAACCTTCCTTGTTTAAATTTTGAAGAGTGCTAAAAATCTACTCATTGAATTATCCAGATTAGGTATTATGATTTGAAACTGAAAGACAAGTTATCCTCTATGTCCTAAGTTCAGCTAGATATGGTAAAGCTCCTCACCAATCAGGGGAGGAGAGATCAGTGACAGGAGTTGGAGGACCAGGTTGGCAGAAGCAGCTGAAGAATAATGTAGATCTTTCCTGCACTGATGCAGCCTACAATCTTTCACATTTTTATATTAAATTTTCATGAGCTGCTTTGGCTAAGAAAAAAATCATCATATGGTAGTTAATCTTCTGATAATAACCTTTGCATTCTGCAAATCTAGTCATCTGACAACAGATAAACACTTCAATACCTATTCCAAGCTTTGTATCTTGGTAGCACCTATCAAGCTTGTCTTCTGCCAGCATAGCCTTCAGTAACCTAGGTTCACTTCCATATGCAAAACAAGGCATCAAAGTAAAAGTGGTGAGCCCATTTACAATCTCCTTAGTGAAGTACTCTCTAAACAGAGCTTTACTTGCTATGTTTTGGGATTAGGGATACTTTATGTGATTGGAGGTTTTTCATTAGTGTAGTCAGGTATTTTGAAATAAACACAGCTTAAATAAAAATTTCCCATACACTTGAAACTCAGGAGAGTTATAGCAGAATGGAGCTCATGCAACTAAAAAAAGTGCTACAGAGACAGATTAGAATAACTTTAAAGAATTGAAACAGAAAACAACAAACCCATGCCCAATGCTGTCTTTTCTGAATTATGAAAAGACTGAATCATTCTGCCAAGTAAAAAAATGAACCAAATCAGAGACACCATATCCTATTAGTCTTCTTGTTCCATCAGTGGAAAAAGAATTGGGCAGGAGGAAACATTTTCTGGGTAGCCCTCCCAGTAACTGATGTGCTTTAGGCGACAGACTGAATGGGAGCTGCTCAAATTACTTACACTAAAAACCATGAAAAGAATTTCACACTTTGTCTGGCTAAGACAACAGCTTTATCAAGCACATGATCTTAAACACACCAAGATTTTTCTATTTTTTCATGGTCCCACTTCATTGGGTAGTTCCTGGGAAAGCAAAAGCTTTTGTTGCTGACAGTGCCTGGGATGGAAGAACAATGGGAAAGACATATATGGTATTACCAAATATAGATTCCTGAGGCTGAATTGCTTATTTAAATGCTTCTCTACTTCTATAGGAATTTAATAAATGCTTGTTGAATTGAACTAAACATACGTTTAGCAAAATATAAATGATAATTTTTGTTTGTTCAGTCTTCTCTAATCCCCTCACACCTTGGCAGAAAATTTCTGAGGGGAAAGTTTTGTCCAAATCATATTATTAATGAATAGCAATTATTAATGCATATTATATATGTGTATGTACATACATGTCATATATAAATGTACAATATATATGCACATGTGTGTTTGTGTATGTACACACATATATGTATATATATATACATATATATATGTATATATATATTTATGTTTATATATTCCCCTCACTGTGGAAAAGTAGCAATAAACCAAAGCTGATCTTGTTAAATATGTTGGTCTGAATTTAGGACAAATCTCTCAAATGAGAGCTCCCTGAAAGGAGCACACACACACACACACACACACATTCCTCTCCCAACCCTCTCCCCAGATCTGTGATTTTAGGAATTTTGGGATGAGGGACTCCCTTTATCAAAGTAGATTAGGACATCACATACAAGTCTTAGCAGGTTGCTTAGGGTCTTGAGATAGTAGGTTACTTGCTTAAGTTAACCAAAGCAGTATTTGGAAGAGATCAATTTGAGAGCTGGCATTAAAGTAAGAAAAACCTGAGTTCAAATCTAGTCTCAGTATGGACTGGCCATATAACCCTAGATTAGTCACTTAGTCTCTCTCTCAGGTAAGTATTTAAGACTTTAAATATCAAGAATTGTCAGGTAGAGGAGATTTACTCACCAGATGTTCCTTATACCAATGAGATCACAGGTTTGGTCCAGTACCCACAACCTACACACAAAGACAAAAAAACAAAAACAAAAAAAAAAACAAACAACCCTGGCCCCTACCCCCAAAAAACAAACCAAAAAAAAAACCACTTTTTTTTCTAAAGTCAATTAAAAAAGATATTGCTCTATAAATATGTAAAGAATTGTAGTAAATTAAGGGAAAGAATTTCAAATAGTTAACAAACCAGATACTGGACTTTTCAGAGGAAGACAAAAAGGAGGTCATTTTCCCACGTTCTTTCTTTTCCCCCAAAATCCTGCTCACTCTCTTTCTACTACTTTGTGAGCAGGGCAGCTTTTTGCTTGAATGTAAAGTTTGGAACTCCTACTATTCCCATTAAATTTAACAAACCTACAAACCTTCCTCACCTACTTTTGGGCTCTGCTATATCTCTCTCAGCCATGTCTTTTATCTGCAAGTGGTGAGAAGGCAAAGTGAAAATTCTCTGAGGAAATTGATTCTAGGTGATCCCTTTCTCTCACCATCTCCTAATTGTCTTTTTAGCCTCTGCTAGTATTATTTGTCCTTTATTTTTGAAAAGGATCAATGACATCACTGGTGATATTTTGACTTGCTTGTGAATTGGATTTAATTAAGACAGAATTGCACAAAGTTGTCAGCTTCATTCTCTCACCCTGAGTAATCAGATTCCAGTGGCAGGACAGACGTTAAGATGACTGGCAAGGACCTAAGATGCAATGGATGACCTTGGAGTTTTTGATATTTGATAAAGCTTTAAGAGTTCCACAATGCCTGCTTCAGCTGCCTTCATTGCCATTGGAGCAAAATATTTTTATTTACTCATTCCAATGAAAAAAGTCTTCATATGCTTGTTGTAGATGCCACCCAGTACAATGATGGGTGTGAAGCCTGTTAGTTACCTTCAATGTGGTTTAGCCATCAGCCAAGATAGTTTTATTAGGATTGGTTGCTGTACATGCTACAGCTTATTGGAGCCACAGATGAGATATGGATGAATCAGGTAGACACCGATGATGTCCTAAAAAGTGCTCAAGTCCTCACACCTGTATATACTTATATATCATACTCTATTGATGTAGGAAAAGACAAAAAAAATCCATTGGCCTTGCAATGAAATTTATATTTCTTAAGAGACTGTGGTAGGATTCATACTAGAGTAGAAATGATCTGCCTTCCCCACTTCCCTGATATCCTGGTATGATCAGGATTAGGATACACCTATATCCTTTTAATTTATCCACCTCTTTTATTATTTCTTATGTTTTTGAAATACTCTATTGTCTGTTTTATCTATTTTATAGATGAAGAAAATGAGGCTGATGGTTAAGTAATGTGTTTGAAAGCTGAAGTTTTTGGACAATTACTTAAATTGTTTTGTCTTTTCATTACATTATCATTAATTATAAGCTTCTCTCTCTCTCTATATATATATATCAAAAGAGTAGTTTAAAAGACTGAATCTTTATGGTTTAGATAGAAACACATGATTTTGTGAGCCTGTCTTTTCCCTTTTATGATGAATAGTATGATAAAATAGCAAATTGTGATAGAAGTATTGAAAATAAATAAATTTACTGCTTTAAAATGTAGTCATCAGGAATTCAAGTGGGATGAATTATAAATTAGATAAAGAAAAAATATTTGATCCTAAAAAAAAAAAATTCCCTTTCACAGCTCCATCCTTGAATGAAGGTTGTCGAGTGACTCTTTTTTACTTAGGAGTGTGTCCCAAATTACTACTCTCCCATCCAGGGCTCTGGGGACACCTCTGGGAAAGGGACTGATCACATTCCTTGTGTCCTTGAGCACTACTTGTGCTTGAAAGAACAGAAATTCTCCTCACAGAGCTGGGGAACAGCAATGTAATTAACTGAAGAATGAGATCGATGCCTTTTCACTCCAGGGACATATTTCAGTTCTAGTCACTTTCCCAAGTACCAAGCACTATCTCTTTCTGCATTTAGAGAAAAGTTAGAGAAATTAAAATGGAAAACTCCCAACTGAGCATTGTTAAACACCCACATTATTTGTCCATTGCAATTTTTCTTTTTACTTTGCTTACCTCCTAAGGGATTACATAGGGCTGGCTCTTCATATTTTCCTCCTTGGAGTCATCTAATTCTTTTGTGCTGTCCTCAGTTATGAAAACTTGTTTTGTGCAATAATAGACATACATTGTGTTCTTTATTTCTAATGGGCTCCATGTCTTAAATCTTTACTGCATTATGGTTTGGAATATAATTGCTTCATGTTCCAATCCTCAGTATTGTTAGAAGCTATTAGTGTCACAGAAGAGATTCAATGGTGAAAGGAAAAGAATGTGAGATTAGGTGCCCAGTTGTGGGAACTTTAAGTAATCACTAAATCACCAGAAGCTTCAGTTTCCACATCTCTAAAGAGGTAATAACAACTTTACTACTTACCTCACAGAGCTGTTGTAAGAAAGCACTCTGCAAAGTGCTAATAAAATAATTACTTGTTTTTAGTTATTTGATTCAAGAAACATTTATTAAACACCTATTCTGGGTCATCAACAAACATTGAAGTGTAGACTATATACAAGGCACTCGTCTAACCACTGGAAATAGAACTAGATCTCATTAGAGCAAAAAAATAAAAAGAATCCAATGAAGTTTTTGCATTTTTCAAATTCTCACTGTATATAGAACTGGAACCAACTTTTTACATAATTATTTACAAATTTTTTTAATTACAAAAAGATTACAAAAATATTTTACATAATTATAATTTTGATTAGTGCAAATTTAAATATACAAAACCACTTCATCATGGGATACACATCACAATTATTGGGACTTAGCTTTACAAGTACAAACAAAAAAAAATGTTTCTACCCTGAAGGAGCTTACATTCTAATGGGGTAAGATGACATAGAAAAGTAGTTAAAAGGTAGGGGTGTAGAAGGAAATAATTCATGGTATTGTAAAGAAACCTGAGAGTAAGATGTGTGTCCTAGAAAGGAATAAAGACATGACAAAGCCAGAAAACTTCTTAAAATTGAGTTTCTAGTTGGAATTGACCAAAGAAGGAGTCTGGGAAGGGAATATTCTTTTGATGTAGATTCTCTGATGTTCTCACTTTCACTTAGTTTCCTGATTTTTGGATATAAAAGTTTCCATCTGTGAATAGTTGGGACTTTTCAGACTTAGTGGGTGTCTGACATATATAAATCACTGGATGGAAATTAGAGGGCCCTCAACCAGAGAAGATAAATGTTACTCTACCCTTTTTGCATATTTTTGCTGTGTTAAAACAAAATAAACCTTCTTTGTTAAATGCTCAGTGACTTGTGAGTGTCTTATTTTTTTTTCAATATTAAACTTGAACTAAGACGGTGTTGGCTTTAGCTCTGTACCTATAACATTTACCTAATATCACATAGTTAAGTGCTAAAGCTAGGGTCCAAATCCTGTATTCTCCCTGAGTTGTCCAGCTTTCTTTCCACTATATCATGCTGTTTAAAAAAAATGTCAAGTTGCATATACATTCATAAAGATCACCTTAAAATGAATGAAGATTTTTGCATTGTTGAAATGTAAATGGTTACATTAATGATTTCTTGATTTTGTGTGTATATTTGTGTATTTGTTGTACAAGTGTTTCAGCACTATCTGATTGTTCATGACCCCATTTGGAGTTTTCTTGACATAGGTACTGGCAGTGTTTGTCATTTCCTTCTTCAGCTCATTTTATAGATAAGGAACTAAAGCAAATAGAAGATAAGTGACTTGTCCAGTATCACACATTCTGAGGCCCAATTTAAACTCAGGAAGATGAAGCTTCTTGACTCCAGATACAGCACTCTATCCACTTTGTCATTTTATTATACACACGTACACACACTCATATATGTACATATATTTATATATGTAATGATAAATATGCACATATGTATTTAATATATATGGTGACTTCTATTTCTAATTTAAAGTTAATATATCTATATATCTAAAGAGAGTTGAATTTGTAATAAAAAAAATAAATCAACATATTGGCCATGCATGAGAATACTTGTCTTATTTTGTACCTATCAAGGGAAGAGATGAAAAGTTTCTTTCATCTTCAACATCCTGTGGTCATTATTTTCATGAGAGCTCTCTTTGGTTAGAGTTCTGAGCCTTTCTGAGTTTTCTTCTTTCACATTATTGTTGTGATCATGGTATAAATTATTCTATTAGTTTTGTTTGTTTTAGTCAGGCAAGTAGGCAATAAACATTTATTAAATATAAACTATATATGCATATATGTACATATACACACACACATATATACAGACACACACAAACATTAGTAGCAAAGGCTTCAATTTTTGGAGAGAGAGTGGTTAGTGGATAGTGGTAGGTTAAAAAACACCTACCAATATAATTATAAAAATAAGAAAACAAAAAATACAGAAGCAAAAAGAGAGATGTTCATTTGGTTAACACTTTAAATTTATATGTTATATATGTAGCTTTGTGTATATGTGTGTATGTATATAGTATATGTATATTCTTCAAAAAAACAAACAAGTTTCAAAGTTTCTTATATAATTCTATTCCTTGTTCTTTAAATACTGAGAAATTTGTTTGTTGATAATTTTATAATGAAAAAGGACACTAAAACAAAAAAGAAGCAATTTGTTTCTAAAAGGCTATTCTGTCAGGGTTTGTTGGTATCTTAATCTGGTTTCATGGATTCTGATATTTTTTTTTGTTATTGGCTTTGGATTATGACCCACATTTCTCATGAATTAAATAATGAATATTTGATTCATCTGCACTAATCTTCCAGTCTCTTCCTCTCTGGGCTTTGGGGATACTTTTCTGATGATAAGATCTCTGTCTCTCTGTATCTCTGGGGGTCTCTTTTCCTGTCCCTGTATGCCTGTCTCTTGGTATGTATGTTTCTCTATGTATCTAGGGTGCTTTCCAAAAGTCTTAATACAGTGATATATATATATATATATATATATATATATATATATATATATATATATATATATATATATATATATATATATATATATAGGTGTGTGTGTATGTGTGTGTGTGTATACACATGCATATATATATACATATGCATATTAACACATACACTACATGCATATATATATATATATATGTGTGTGTGTGTGTGTATACAAATTTCCTCGTTATATTGTAAGCCCACTATTCTATATTCATTAGACTTTTGATAAATGCTATAGTTTTTGAAAAGTATAAAGGATGTTTTGAGTTCAATACCAACTTTTATCAGTGTTTTGTGTACTTGGACTTTTTCCTCTTACTCTGATTTATTTAACAATCTCCAAGATATTAGCACCTTTTCTATAATCATCAAGGCAGTTGTTCCATATTTCTTGTCATGCTTGGACAGGTGAACTAGGTGATGGAAAATCAGTGGTTGTGGTTCAGAGCAGTCAGTTCTGTATTATCAATTTAGATGTCTCATCAGAGAAAGCATTGGTCATGAATCAATCCCTATGGATCATTATTATACACATTGATTAATGCTCCTGATCATTTAAAAAACATATTGATCCTCATTTGTTTTGCCTTAATATAAACATATCTCCTTTGTTTTCTCATAAATGAAATATAAATCTCACTCACAGGTTCATTGGGAATGACTAATGATCATAAAGAAGTTCAGTTCTTATTTCAGAAATATTTTACTAAGTATAAATGACCACCAGGCAATAAAATACTTTGCATGAGAAATAAAGATTGGGAGAATATAATAGTTTATTCTTAAATTTTTAAATAGCTTGAGTGAATGTAATATTTTTGAAAAATGATAAATGAAAAAGTTCTAAATGCAATGGAGAATAATTTAAGTTCTTTCAGAATCCTGGCATAAGATCCTTCTGGTATATATATATAGTTCATTGCTTATAGTTTTAAATAATCTTTTTAGTCTTCTCTAAAGATACTAGAGTATTTTTTCTAATTGACTCAAATTTGGGTTATAAACCCAGAAATTACTGTAAATAACATAATGACTTTTAGAGTAAAAGCCTCACTACATACTAAATGATCAAAAAAGTAGAGATGGCTGCTGAATTCTGTTAATTTTGCTTTGCAGATTGTAATCTTTATTAAAATCTCAACTTGGAAATTGAAAATTTATGCTTTCTAGGAATGTTATAAAATATGAGATACTAGTCTAAAACAAAGCCAAAGCCCAAAATCCAGAAGCCTTTAACTGCTTATTTCTGGTTCTTCTCTCTTATTAATTTAGCAATCTATGATTGTTATGTAGTTTTCATATCAGATTTTTTTTTTTACTCAGCATATGTATAACAACAAAGTCTCAAGTGGATTCTTATGATGATTCAATTAAGTATGAATCCATGAAATATACCATACTTAAATTTATCTCTTTAAGCAATTGCTTTTTTTTCCCTTTAACAAGACAGCAATGAAACTTTTCCCAGGTATTTATTCTCTCTGATTGATTTAAAAGGGATTAAGCTATGAAATCTGAAAATGTTGGCTGTTCCTGTGACAATCTCTAACTATTTAAGAATATCTTGACATATAATAATAGAAGTATATACAAGAAGAGACATTCAAAATCAGTCCTATCAACCATGCTTTTTTATAGAAGAGAAAACCTAATATCAGAGAAATTAAAATGTTTAGCCCAATGTAATGCTGGTAGTAAATAACAGAGATATAAGTAGAATTCAAGTCATCTAGCTTCAGACCAAAGTTCTTTGCATTCTTTTCTATATTTTTTCAGCATTCATTTCACTTTATCTAGAACAGGAGTCCACAATCATATACTAAAGAAATTTGTGGATTGATTTGAGGGAATTTGTAAGCATCACACACACACACACACATATGCACACACAAAGACATATACATACACACATATCCATATTAACAAATGCTTAAATAAAATTTAGTATATAATAGCTTCTAACATGCAAAATTTTTTCCTAGACTCCCTATTTTTTTAAACCTAATAAATAAATATAGGAGATTTGAAAGACTTTTTTCTTTAGGTAATAAAAAGCATCGTACAACCCATTTAAGATTGCCAAACTATATATTTGTTATTTATGATATTACTTTAGTAATGCTCTTTAAATAATTATGAGAATTAAAACTGCATTGCACATTGGTTTTTTTTTTATTTATTCATTCAACATAGGAGTACTTCTCCCACTTTATCCTTATCCTTTTGTGGTTACAATGCATTTTTACACATTTGTTATGAAGTAGGCTTGACACATTCTTTTAACAATTTGGGATTGTCCTCTCACTTTTACTTTGTATTTAATTACATTTGTATTGCCTCTCTCTTGTAATTTACTGCACTTAAAAATAATAAAGTGGAACCTCCATAAGTTTCTTAGGGAATCTTCAAAACTAATTATTTTTTCATAAAAGCTTGGCTTCTTCACCCCATTTCTCTGCAGGTATTTTAAAGCAAAATTTAATAGGGAGTTGTCATGTTACTAAAACTTCATTAGTTTTACAAAGTACACCAGAGGATACTTAATACAGAGGTGTAGGATATTACATTAAACAATTAAAGCTAAATTGCTCTGCTGAGAAAAAATGTAACTTTTTAAAAAAATCAACTTTCCTATGTCTCCTATTATAATATTAATTAATAAAGTTGTAATGATTATTATTTAGGAATGTTTTTGTTAATAGTGTGTAGGCTTTTTTTTCCTTTCTTTTCTTAAACTTTTTTTTTGGGGGGGTGAGGCAATTGGGGTTAACTGACTTGCTCAGGGTCAAATAGATAAAATGTTAAGTCTGAGACATAATTTGAACTCAGGTCCTCTTGACTCTGTGGCCAGTGCTCTATGCTTTGCATTATCTAGCTCCCTCTACATGCATATATTTTTATAATACCAAGCTTAGCAACCATCAACAAAGCCAATCAGACATACTACCCAAATACCTTAGCATTTTAGAAGGCAGAACTAAAATAATTAATTAAGAACAAATATAATACTATAATTTTATGACCCATTTCTGATCTGCATGATAATAATGCCACTTTTGGCTCTATTTTGTGTCTTTTTCTTTCCTTTTAACCTGGTGGAATGATGGATAAAATGCAGGATTTGGAGCCAGGAAAGTGAGAGTTTGAATTTTGTCTCAAACTGTCATTGCCATTTTTCATTCATTTCTGAAGACCAATGACATCTGAGGGTGGTCTTGATTTACACATGAATTGCATTTAAGTGAAGCAGAGTAGAGAAAGTCATCAATCTTATCCTCTCTTCCAGAGTTATCAAAATACAGTGGCAAGAGAAAAGTTGGAATGATTGGCAATGGCTGGGATGCAGTGGATAATCTTGCCATCCTCAGTGTCAGACCAAACTCTTCTCATTGCCTGTTTCACTGAGGGAATTCTACATATTCTTGTGATAGACATTTCCCTAATCCATCTGTTGGTTATCCTCAATCTAGTTTAGCATATCTGCCAGAACAGTGTTATGGAGTGTTCAGAGAGGACTAGAATCTCTGGTGTAAGGACTTGATAAGTCATTTTTAGGACTGCTTGTCCAATTTTGGTGACCATGTTTCACCCTACTCTCATCTGTGGCTTCAAGAAGCCACATACATTGTAGTCCCACCTGGTATTTGCTATATGACCCAGGACACTAAGGAAGTCACAGTCTCTCTGTGGTTCATTTTCCTTATCTGTAAAATGGGATGATAATACCACTTTACGCAGGGGTTCTCAAACTATGGCTGGTGGGCCAGATGCAGCTTGCTGAGAAAGTTTATGTGGCTGGACAGGTTATGGCAAATGGTCTGAGGGGTGGAGACAGAGTGTGAGTTTTTGTTTTTACTATAGTTCGGTACTCCAACAGTCTGAGGGATAGTAAACTGGCCCCCTATTTAAAAAGTTTGAGGACCACTGCTTTACAGGTTTGTTGTGAGAATCAAATGAATTAGCAGATGCAGAGTGTTATGTAAATCTTAAAGTGACATAATGTTGATGATGATTATCATAACAATTATCAACTTCTTTTTAAATAGTGGTAATCAGTACAGATCTAATTTTGCTGTCTTTATTCTGAATCACCTTATCTAGATACATTTTTTCCATACTTATAATTGTTATGAGACCATAATATTTTTTAGGGGAAGCAAGGTAGTGCAATAAATAGAATCTTGGGTTTTAAGTCAAGAAGATTCCTTGACTTCAAATCTGGTCTTAGTCAGTGTGTCAACCTGGGCAAATCACTTCATCTTGTTTGTCTCAATTTCCTCACCTGTAAAATAAGCTGAAGAAGGAAATGGTTCCCAAATGGGATCATGAAGAGTCAAACTCTACTGAAATGATCGAATATTATCCTCTAAAAAATAAAAAGCTAACCTAGTATCAAGAAGATTTGGATTTAAACCCCGCTAGTGACAAATGCTAACTGTGAGACTATGAGCAATTTATTTAAGCTCTCAATACCTCAGTTAATCCTTTCATAATATGCTATAGATGACCTACTTAATTATTATGTCAGTAAAGGGAATTTTCATTATTAGGAATTCACACAGGTGCAATCACAGGTCTAAATATATGTATCCTATTATCTAAAAGTATACTTTTAGATACAGATATATAGATTATAACTATTTAAAATTAGCTATGATTTTCTCTTTCTCTTTCAATCTGGTTCTCATTTTGCACATTCATATACATTATATACACATGTATTTAGTTTTATATATGTGACATATTATTAAAACATATCACATTATAACAATTAAAATGGTTCACGCTCCTTACCTGGTAGAAAGCAGAATGTAATGTAAACCTTGAATGTCTTCCAAGTAGACTGAACATGACTGAAATAAAAAATATTTTTAACATGAAATATGCAAATAGCTATTGGACAAAGTAAGATTTCTATATTGTATTTTGCAATGGTATTCAATAAAAATAATCTTTATTTCTAAACTAAAAATAGAATACTATAAAATCTTTATTTATTACTAGCATGTACTTTGAGACAGATGCTATCCAAGGACAAAAAAATAACACACAATAGTTAAACAAAAATCAGTTTTCTAAGAAAACTTGTAAAAATACATGAATACATCAGTGGAATATATATTTCTATATATACATACATACACACAGATATATTTCAGGTTAACAAACATAATACATGCTATAGAAGATAAAAATGAAGGTAGCAGAATATTTAATAGGTATGTTCACATCCATATGTATTCTATTTCATTATATATCATAATTTATTCAATCAGTTATTCTACAGAGAATTTCTTACCAATTATTATATTAAAACAAACCAACAAACAAAACTAAACAAAAAACCCTCCAACTTTCCCCCTCATTTCCCACCTAAATTCCCACCTACAACCTTAAGTTAATTTGTTAAAATTCAAAGAATAGCAGTGTTGCATAGTAGGAACAGGAAAACATGAGTTCAAATCCTCCTTCAAATACTTGTTCAGTTATGTAATAGCTATATGAATCTGGATAAGTAACTCTAATTATTTGAACCAAAAATTGTAAAGTGTTGGTAGACTCTATGACCTCCATGATGATTTCTACATTTAGATGCATGATTCCCCCAAATCCCAGTTTTTCCCCACTATGTCACACTATTAAATTGTAAGCTCCAAAAAGGAAGGGAAGACAAAATAAAAAGTTACATACCCTTATATTCTCATTCCCCACCCATACCTCTAAGATAATAAGACAGCTATAGGAACTGAGAGGCATTAACTAGGACAACTCTATTGCACAAATGCCAAGTAAATAAAAAGGTAAGGTGGTTGACTACTGAATATTGATGAAAATCAATGGGAAGACTTAATAGAGAATATGATTCTGAACAATTTTGGAGGAACAGAAAAGCTTAGCAGAGGAAATGAGAAGCAGAATTCAAGAAGAGGAAATAGCAATTAAAAATGACAGGATGGTGGGAAAAAACATAGAGAACAAGAAAAATGCTTCTTGGTTGGAATTGACTGTGAGTTTTAGCATTTTAAAAGAGAATGTAGACAAGTGGGATAATGATTGTGAATAAAACATGGCCTTTAAAACCCTTTGATTGTTTTTCTCAAAATCATAAATTATCTTAATTTTGGAGAATATATCAAAACCATTTAGTCTAACATATGTTTGACATATTGTTAGTCATCCTTTAAAGGCCTGAAGAGCCTGAGCAAAGGGGATCCTACTACTAAATAAGTTACCCCATTTTAACTCTTTGTTAGTTACATCTCTCAGGTTTATAGGGTAATTTGGAAGGACAACTGAGTGATTCTTCTAAAACCATCAATACCACTTCACCTATGTTATTCTTTTTAGGATTATGAGTTAAGAGGCATTTAGTCCAGAGGTAGATAATAAAAATGAGAGGCACTAACCTATACATAAGAATTCCTTTGGGCTTCACTATGACTTTAGAATTTAATTTTAAGATATAATTTTATTGCATTTATTGAATTTTTACTTATTTTGTTAAATATTTTCCAGTAACATTTTAATTTGTGGACCCACATGTAGTCCACTGACCATGTTCTGACAGTTCTAAATTGGTCTGCAAGCATAAAAAACATTTAAATGGTGATATTTACCAAGGTGGAATAAGAGAAACAGTTTGTACAAAATATATTTTCTCCCAAAGTCTGTGACACTCTCCTACAAACATATAGAGAATTCTGGGAGAAATGCACTTAAGATAAAATTACATGTGAATAATGAATATTTTAATAATTATTTGCTTCTGATTTTATTTTTATAAAAAAAGTTGTTGTTGTTGTTGTTTTTTTAATATAATTTACTCCTGAACTTGTTTTGGCAGATGCACTCCCAGGTATTTTATACTGTCTAGAATTATTTTAAATGGGATATCTTTTACTATCTCTTCTTGTATGATTTTATTGGTGATACATAGAAATGCTGATGATTTATATAGATTTATTTTACATCCTGTTACTTTGTTAAAGTTATTGTTTCAAAAAATTTTTAGTTAAGTCTTTGGGAATTTCCAAGTATCTCACCATGTCACCTTCAAAAAAACATAGTTTTATTACCTTATTTCCTATTCTGATCTTTTCTATTGCCATTTCTTATTGCTATTGTTAGAATTTTTGGTACATGGGGAATGACTGAAGAAATTGTGGTATGTGACTGTGATAGAATACTACAGTGCTATAAGAAATGATGAGCTTGTTGATTTAAAAAATGATAAATAGACTTTTATATCAAATAATAAAGAGTGAAATGAACAGAGGCAAAATGACATTTTATACAGTATAAATAATAATATTTTAAAAACAATTTTGAGTAGCTAAGTCATTTTGATTGTTACAAATACTCGAATGAATTTAAATTACAAAAGATCTATGAAGGAAGATGATGTTTGAAAGAACTGATAAATAAAAGCATGAATAGAATGAGTTTGTGTGTGTGTGTGTGTGTGTGTGTATTAGAGTTTAATGTTAGCTAGCTCTAGAGTGGGTAGTGGGAAGAGAAAGAAAAAAGGGAAAGAAAGAAATTTACAAGATAACTTTATTACATATTTAAAAGGAATAGTAAGTTGACATAATAGATTTGTAGTTTCAAGTACAATTATCTTTATAATAGTATGTGATGAAAATTCTTGTATTTTGTTTTCAAAATAATGTAAATTAAAATTTAAAAGGAATATATAAGGCTAAGTGTTGACACAAGTCCTGGATACTAGAGGTTTTTATCTCTTAGCTGATGGCACAGGGCACAGAATGTTTGGAATGGATTCAGGCACATCTTAGTTAAAATCTAGCCTCAGATACTATGTGACCCTCAGCAAGTCACTTAGTCTATATTTACTTCAATTTTCTTAATTGTAAAATGGCAATAATAATAATGTTTCTTTTAAGTGTGTTGAATTTGTCAATCTATCCTGTGAACTTCAACTAATCATTTAAGTCAGTAGGAGAATTTGGTAAATACAAATTCCTTGAAAGCTAGGTCTTCCTCCCGTCCTAAAGCTGAACCATCTCCTTCTTCCCAAGGGCATTTTTCTTCAGAAATATGCTGGGAAGCTACACTAAGCTTAAATTTCTAGGAAAACATTACATTATAACTGGCTCAATACTTTTATAATGGACACAGAGTCCATAATGAAATTCTTCAGTCCAATGGAGAAGACCTATTGTCTTTCAAAGTCTTGTCTCCTTCACTTGGGACTCGGCTAATTTTTCTGGAGGCCTTTGAGATCTTGGTTTCAGTGGAGAAGCAAAGGAGGAGAGCTGGCCACCACTTCTCTGTCTTCCCTCATTCTGATTCTGGCTGAGTTTGTCCGAGCTTATATGGTCTCTTATCAAAGGTGTGAATCTTGTAGAACTATAGTAAGTACTAAGTACATGTACTGAACTAGAGAACTAGTAAGCACTAAGCTAAACTAGATAACTATTGTCTCTATCAATTCCACTGACTTAGTACCTTGTAATAATCCTTTGTTTCAAGTTCAGAGTTCTGGCCCATAACAGGCATTTAGTAGTATCTATTTCTATTTGAGTTTGAAATAATTAGAGTATTTAATCAGACAATGAAGATTTCTTACTGCCCTGTTTTGTTCTAAGTACTAAGCTAAGTGTTGGAATTAAAGAAACAAAACATGGTCCCTGACTTCAAGAAGCTCACAATCTTACAATAGTGGAAAGCACATTTATGCTGAGGCAATGATTTTGGTAGTTGCTTTCCAAACAACTTGGAGGTAACTGGTGTGGGAGGTATAAGGGAGTAGGGGGTCTGGATCAGTTAGCATGTGATGGTTGAATGTTCAGGAGATGGACAAAATCAAATTTGACAACAATTCCTTCTACCCATGTCAAGATGAAGAGAATTTGTGCTCACAAAATACTCCAAAAGTGATTTACAAATATTGCTCCTAGCAAGGTGGGGTCTTTAAGGCTCTGATCCTGATTGGGGTCCTATCAGGATTTATGAGTCTGTAAATATAAGAGATAATATGATACAAAGTTTACTGATTTTGGAATCAGATCACCTAGATTCATATCCTTTTTACTGCTAGGCAATTTCATATAACTCAATCATCTTAATTTCCTCATATATGGATTTAAAAAAGCTGAATTAGTTCAACTTCTAAGTTTCCTTTCAGTTCCATATCTTTATTTTTATATTCCTCTTTGCTGATTGGATGCTCAAGGAGCAGATTTTGATTCATTCTCACATAGTAGGCATACAACCAAAAAATACTCTGAACAACAAATGAATAATCTGTTCCCTGTTGAATTTGGTGTCTGAGGTCCTGATCCTGATGTGGCTGTGGTAGGAGATATTAGGTGTCTCACTTCCTGGTTATGCTTAGGACATACTTAGAGATTGAGGTTTGGCATGGTGTCTGAGATCATTATCCCTGGAAATTCTCTGTTGGTAAGAGTCCTCGTGTTGGAGACTTTGGCTCTGTAATGGGTTTCTATTAGTGTGACTAGCAAACAAGCTAATAAATTTAGAGGCTAGACTTGGAACTCAAGGTTATTGCCTCCAAGTCTAGAGCTTGACATATACTCATGCAGGAAATCATGAATGATGAATGGATCAACCATACTCAAGTTGGCTCTCTGTATTTCATAGAGCACAAACATACCTCCTACTCATTGCCTCTGAGTCACAATGTATCAAGTCCATAGTATCATTTTGGTAGCTTCTGGTTCTTATGTGTCCTGAGTATAATCACATATTTAATGTACAGTGGAAAGAACAGTGGCTCTGAAATCATATTTCTTGGATTCAAATCCTATCTTGGACATATTTTGCCAGCGTGAACTTAAGCAAGTCATTTACCTCGCTGGATCTTGATTTTCTCATTTATAAAACAGAAAGTTCAAACTAAATGGCTTCTGAGGTTCCTTCCAGCTCTAGTTCAATACATTTCTAACCCATGCAAATATCCTCAGTAAGTTGATACATTGACATTCCTGTTTGTGGTTATGAATTTCAGAGAAGAGAATCAAACTAATACAAACAGGCAGGGAGAATTAGAGAGAAGGCAAGACCATGCTGCAATATCAAACTGAATGAGTGGTAATGGGAGGAACACAGACAGGAAACAGGGTTACTTCACTGCATTACAAATGTAGTGTCATTTGTTAGGGCAAATTGTGAGAGAGAATAGAAAACACTGTGGATGAAAAATTTTGTGGGTCAGTGGTCAATATTGATCAAAATGTTAGGAAGTACAAAACTCTTCCAGGACATGTGCTATTGATTTATTTTATTGAGTTTCTACAAGTCTATCAGGGCTGTTATTCCTCAGTGGGTGCTTTGCATCTGAAAACACAATTAAAAACCATTAATAATATTCACTTGGATAAAACATCTGCAGATAACAGCCACAGAGCTCCTCTATCCCTTCATGCTGGATTTTGATAAAGGACATGACATAACATCACATGTGCAACTTATCCTCCTTAGCAACCTAAGAGATCATTGAAAAGCAGTTGCCAAGAAAAGGAGAATGGTGAGGTAGGGAGAGAGGGAGGAGGGTGGCTTTCAAATAAAGGTCAAATGAAATTGCTTTGGAAACCTCAGAGAAATGTTAAAGTGGTTACTTAATACAGGAGGTTTCTTACTGGAGGTGGTCCAAGGGTGACTGAGTATTACAGAAAGAGAACAATATATGTGTGTGTGTGTGTGTGTGTGTGTGTGTGTGTGTGTGTGTGTGTGTGTACATGGAAAGAAAGATATAAAGACAGAGTGAAAAGAGAGACACAGAGAGAGAAATAAAGAGACACACTGAGGGAGACACACAGAGAGATAGAGACAGAGAGGGAAAAGGAGGGAGGGAAAGACAGGAGAGGAAGAGAAAAAGAGAAAGGGAAAGGGAGTGGGATAGGGAGACACACAGGAAAAGACAGAATCCCAGCCAGAAAGAGAGAAAGAGAGAGATAGAGAGAGAGACAGAGACAGAGAGAGAGAGAGGGGGGGGGGAGGCAGGAGGGAGGGAGAGAAAGAAAGAGACATAGAAATGTGCTACTATATTCGGTGACATTTGTGTAATAAAATATGTAAATTAATGGCCAAATTTGTGACAAAGGTGAGAAGTTATGAGTATAAAATAAAATATTTACTGATCTTTGAATGAGCTTCATCTTTGTACCTCAAACTATATGTTTTTCTGGATCCAGGACAAGCTGGCATATGCTCGGGGCTACATTATCACTAATCAGAATTCAAATCAAGCTCTCTGTGCAAATCTTTGGGGGGCAAAAGGACTAGGAGAATAAAAAGTTGAAGATTAAGAAAATTATAGTTGATTGGATCATAGGTTGAGAACTGCAAGGGACAAGAGAAACCATCAAATTCACCTTCTTTATTTTATAGTAGAGGAAATGAAAGCTTGAAGAGATTAAATAGTGATTGAATTAGTAAATGTCTGAGATAGGATTTAAACTTCCTTACTCCTCATTGAAAGTCCATTGTTCTGGACTATACTCTGCTAACTAGTTGGCTTAAGCATATTAATCAGTTATCCAGCCATTACTGGAACTAAGTACTTCAATATTTTGAAAGTACTAAAGGAATGACAAAGATCAATGATCAATATGATGGTAATTTTCCTTTCTATTGAAATCTAAAGAGCAGATTTTAAAAAATTAGTTGAGTAATAATGTGCAAGTCTTGATCTTTCTGAGACTTAGATTCTTTGTCCACCGAGGAAATAGTTTAAATCTGAATTGTTCCTATTGTCCTTGAAGCTCAAAATGTTTGTGATTCCATGATCTGCTTTCATCTAACTCTTCATCTATAAAATAATTCTTTCATTAGTTTTGTGGAATAGTTTCTCTGTTTGACAGAAAAGCTGTATCCTAAATGAAAATAATTATATCTTTTAAAGAGAAAAAAACAAATCAACAGTCATTGTCCAGAATTGAGGAACCAAGGACTTCTTTTGCTTAATTTTAGTTTAGAAACTCTGAATCCACTCATTCCATAAGCATGCATGTGTATATGCTCATAAAACTATGCATATCCATAGCCTATGCAAACAGATATATATGCTCAATTTTAATGGAGACTATAATTTACCCTTTTCCTCAGCGTGATGTATATATACCATGGAAATTTTTGGTTTTCCCTACCCATCACTAAACCCTAAATAAGTTAGCCAGAAGATCTAACCTAAGAGATACTTAAGAAGAAAATGTTTCCTTAGTCAAGCTTTTAGGCTCATAAAAGGAGCTAGGAGGTGACAGGGTGGAAAGAAGAAATCAAATTGTAATGTTAACCTACACAATTGCTTTGTTATGGAAGGAGATGCATACTTGAGGGAAGGAGGATAGAGTATATTCTTGACACCTAAGTATTCTCAAATATGAGACCCGAGGTTGAAAAAACTTTGGAGCAAGAGGAGAGACCTTGGGATGGAAGAAAAGATTTGTTTGGTATCTGTGAAAGTTGTATAGCTACCAAGGAAGGACACCAAAATTGCTTTCTTCCTGTACAAAGGTGGGCAGAAGAGCCTCATGGTAGAGAAAAAGTAGAATTCTGAGAAAGTTTGGGATGACTGATACAGTGCTACAATAATGCAGTAGATGCAGAGGGATGATGATAGAATCCATGGTCTGGGAATTATGTAGAGTTACAGTATTCTAAGAAACTGTTAGAGAATCTGTGAGAACATTACTTAGACAGGAGTTATGGAATTGAAGTCAGGAAGACCAGAGTTCAAATCCTCGATGAGACATATTTCCTAGCTTTGGGCAAGTTACTTAACCTCTCTCAGTCTCAGTTTTTTCATCTATGATATTAGAATGAAAATAGCACCTAATTACCAGGGTTGTTATGAAGATCAAGTGAGGTAACACATATAAAGTGCTTACATACTTTAAAATGCTATATAAGTGTGTGCTTTTATGATTACTTAGGTAAGGTTTTATGTAAGAAGCTATATGACCACACACACACACACACACACACACACACACACATTTCATAAGGTTATATGAAAATACTGAAGCTATATAGATTTCTGTGAAAGAGTCTCTCACTGACCTCTTGTTGGCAATAGATGATGTTCCAAAGAATGGTTATTTGTTCTATTTTATCTGATAACCAAAAATCCCCAAAAAAACCCAAAAACATTTTTATTGAGTATTGTGCTATGTTCTTGCAAGGAAATAATGTCATATAGATATGTTCCCATCTGGGCAGAAGTGATAAGCCAGAAAAGTGAGAAATACACTAAGATATATGAGCCACAATCTTGAAGGCTTCATTTATGAGGTTAAATAATAAAAAAGAGGTAAATAATAGAAAGTAAAGAATGTAAGAAAGTTTCCCCCCCAAAGGAAGACATAATCCTCATAATCATAGAATATTAGAGCTGGAAGAACTATTGATAGTCATATAGTCAAACATTTAATTTGAGAAAACCAAAGATAATAAGTGTCTTGATGCAGGCTATATAGCTAGACAGAAGAAAAGGAAAGAATAGACTACATTTTCTATCTCCTGTTTCAGTGCTTTTCTTACTACATCACACTTAATCTTCTTAAGAAGAATAGTAAGTAAAAAATAAACAGAATGGTGAAATTCGGCAATTGGTAGGAAAGAAATGAAAAGGAATAGAAGAGAATTAATGGATAAAAATCAGAGGGCTGAAATGAATGTAGACAAATTATGGGTAGCAATGAGCAAGTGAGCCAAAGAAAAGAAGGCAGGTAGATAAAACCAAAACCAAAACCAAAAACAAAAACAAACAAACAAACAAAAAGGTTGTTAGTAAATAGAGTAAAGAAAATAATAGAAAAAAAATGATAAAAGTGTGGGAAAAGGAAGACAAACAAATGATCAAAAGAAAGGAAAGAAGGAAATCATGGAGCCTTTGGAACTGTCTTGATCAGAGAAGCTTAAGATATTCACAGTGATCATCCTTATAATAATGCTATTACCATAAAAATGTTTTCCTGGCTCTACTTACTTCATTTTGCCTCAATCCATACATATAAAACTTCCCAGATTTTTCTGAAATAATCCTGTCCATCAGAAACAACTTGCATACAATACCATGCATTACAATTATATACTACAGCTTGTTCAGCCATTTCCCAATTGATAAGCATCCCCTCAATTGCCAATTTTTTATCACCATAAAACAAGCTGGTATAAATATTGTTTTTTGTAATGCAGGTACTTTTCCCTTTTTTAATGATCTCTTTGGGATACAAATTTTGTAGCTTGATCAAAGGATATGCACGTTTGATTACCCTTTAGGCATAGTTCCAAATTACTTAATAGAATGGTTGGATCAATTCACAACTCCACTATTAGTGTTTCATTTTTCCCATATTCTCTTCAACATTTATTATTTACCTTTTCTGTCATATTATCCAATCTGATAGGTGTGAGGTAATACTTTGGAGCTTTTTAATTTGTATTTTTCTAACCCAGTGATTTAGAGCTTTTTTTTCCTAATGATTATAAATAGCTTTGATTTGTTTGAAAACTTCTTGTTCATATCCTTTGACAATTTATCAACTGGGGTTTGACCATCAACAAGCATTTATTAAGTAACCTTGTGTCAGCTACTGTACTAACTGAAAAAGATACAAATGAAGTACAGATCTTGAACTACTCTCCAATCCCAATTCACACTTAACAGTTTGGGTGTCCAAAAGCAGCTACTATATCTCTTTCCAGTTCTATGCTTAATGCTGAGGCATTGAAGGATGGCTTTCTATTTCCATATGTCATTAACCCCCTACTAATTTACTTCTTCCTATAACTATGACATCAATTAATCAGGCAGATTGAATTATCTCTTATGTCTTCCTAAAAATTATGGTATACTCTCAAAGTTACATCTCTCTCTCTCTCTCTCTCTCTCTCTCTCTGTATATACATATATATATATATATATATATATATATATATATATATATAAAATCCAAGGGAAAATGAGCTCAAGGTTAGAGATCACTTGTGACCAATGAATTATTCATAACTCTAGATCAAAAGTCCTTACCCTCATTTGTGGAGTACTTACAAAGTACTTCAGCTTTATTGTAAAGGGCTAGAACTGAGCAGATGAACTTAATCGAGATAACCTAGCACTTAAGGCTAATTACCAATTGGACAATTCTCTATTAACTTGTTTGGAGGATGACCCTACTCAACTCTGTGCTGGCTGGATCTGTGGATGTGGGCAAAGAAGAGGAAGAGGGTGGAGGATCATTCTTGGGCAATGGAGAGAGAGGAAGGAGGTGTGTAGATTCCTAGATCTAATCCCCAGAGGCGACCCCAAAAGACCAAGAATAAAGACTTTTGCTTATCCTGACTCCAGCTGATTTTAAGATATCCAGGGTAGTAATGTGGGCACACAGATGAAACTTTCTTTCCTAAGCATGTCTGGTTGTCCTTGATTTTTGATGCAGATACTTTCAGAAACTGTTATTGTTGATGCTGATGGGACAACTATGAAAAATTATAAAACTCTTTAAAATTTAGAAAGCTTCTCCAGTCAAGGTGGGAAGGGGGGATGATTTACTAAGATTGAACCTGGGGTCAAAGATCTACTCCACTCTGCAAGGGGTTTTCTGGGTTTTCTGTCCCTCGTGGTCTAACTTCTGTGGAATATCTTGGTTATTGAATCCTATGTACTCTTTTTTTCTTTCTCTCATCTTTTTGAAATTTGACATCTTACAACATAAGGGTCCTGTTAGACTATTCAGAAAGTTGGATTATAGTTTGACTTAAAGAAAAACTTCTTAGTAACTTAAATTGTCCAAAATTGAAATAAATTACTTTGAGCTGTATCATGTTCTTTCTCATTGCAAATCTTCAAGAAGCAAGATGTAACTGGGTAGATCCTTGTCAGGTTTGCTTCAGAGGACATTCTTATTCAGGGTAAATTGGCTTTCATGATCTGCAAGGTCCTTTCAACACTAAGAATCTGTGATTATTTTTTTGAATTGAATTATTGCAATTTAGTAAAAGAATCATTTTTTTTTGGTGGGGTTGGGTAGAGGGGGCTGGAGTATTATGATTTATTTTGAGGAATTCTTCAAGAAGAAACTACTTTCCCTGAGGCAATTCAGTATCTCCTTTGCAATTTACACTCTCAGAAAATTGTCTGAGTGACCAAATCATTCAGCTCAAAGACATTATGAGCACAATTTTAACACAAATATTTTTTATTTCAAAGATAGTCTTCTATATTCTAGTACTCACTGACTCTTATTTCTTTAAATATTTGAATTTTAAAATGAAAACTGAAGTAATATTTATTAAAACATTTTTATAATTGAACTTTCTACAGAAAAACATATCTATTTTCTAAAATCATTGATTAAATCACAAAATTCATTTATAATAATTTCATTAAATTGAAACTTATTATTTTTATTCTTGCATTTGTTACACATATATTGCCATCTCCTTAACATGAATTGGCCATCTTGAGTCATTTACATGGCTAAGTGTGAAGTACATATGCTTGACTATTACCCTTGATAAATGTAACCCTGACCGATGAGTGTCCAATCCTAGGAGTATGCTCAAGAGGAGTATGCATCTAGAAGTACAGGAACATGTTGACATATAAATAAAAAGTTAACAATTCTTTTTATTTTCCTGAGCAAATAGCACAAATGGAAGTAGCTAGGTAACTGTGAATAGAGTGCTGGGCCTGAAGTCAGGAAAATTAGAGTTCAAGTGTGGTCTCAGAGACTAGCTATGTGACTTTGAACAAGTCCCTTATTTTCTGTTTACTTTAGTTTCATCAACAATGATATCTGTTATTATTAATATGATTCTTTATTCATTTTGTCTTTTGCCCATTTAATTTAGTTGATTATTAACAACAGTGGAATCAGTGAGTTTCAAATGTCAAAATGATGTTGATTTGATCTACATTCATGCAGTACATGAATATAATTTCAAAGATGATAAAGATAATGCTGGATGCTTTGTGACCACCTCAGGCTCTATACATGCAAACTACTAGGTCAGATTGGAATCCTGAAGATACAAACTATTTTTAGGAGGAGAACAGAGCCATAAGTCATAAATCCTAGCCTTGATACATTCTATTTAAAAAATATTATTCTGGTGCCTAAAGGCAAGTTCTAAATGAATCAATTTCTCATACTTTCTGAATGCTAATAAAAAAGAATTATGAAACATCTGCATCATCACAAGTTAGAGGTTACAACATTGGGGGTATATATATTGCCTTATATATCCTGACAGATGGCAAAAAAGCAGTAGCTCAGAATAGTAAGCAGAACACCAATCTTCCAGTGGAAAAAGACCTGGGTTCTTCAAGTACTTGCTCTGATAACAAACTGGCTTTGGGACCATTGGGCAAGGCTTTTCATCTTTCAATGACCCTAAGCAACCCTAGGCAAATTTCAGGGCAGGTGTTTTTGGTGTAACTCTCCATTGAGTATTCCTTATTCTAATGAAATTACATCTAGTTTTATCCCCATATTCTTATCAGAAACTTAGACTGATTTAGAAGAGTTGATCAGGCCAATTTTTTATAAGTTCCAATGGCAGAATAAAGTGAAGAATATCCATTTCTTGAATCTATATAGTCTGCTTTTTGCTTTTTACTTTTCTTTCTTTCTACTTTCTGCTTATATCATAGGGGAAAAAATCACTTAACTTTTCCTTTAAAATTTCCAGAAGGCTTGCAAGCAAGCTAAATAGAAATGGGTCTTTGGGAGGATTCCTCTTTTCTTGAAGAGGGTGGTAAAAAAAAATTCACACAGGATATAGTACTAATCAAGACATTATATAAGTAAGATGTTAAAGGATCAAAAGATTCTTTCAGCAAGACCTAAAGCCAAAAGAGTTGAATGCTTAAATGATATAACCCCAGTGTGTAGCTGAGCAAGTAGATAGTTCTATACAAACTGAAAATGATCATCAAATATATCCCTATCTATGCATATATATGCTACATACATATATTTATATACATATATAATTTTATAGCAGTGGATGATAAAAGAATAAAGAGGGCATATGTTCTTTTAATGAATAAGGAACAACTATGCCCTATTTCTTTCCTTGAAAGGAACCTACTTTAATAGTTAACTATAGCTTTAATGACAAGTCAAATGGGATATTCAAAAATATATATTTCTCCTAAAAACCAACATGATTAAGCCATGAATTTGTATTCTGCAAATGATTGTAATTGGTTTTATTTTCAATATATTTCATGTCTTCAGAAGATTGCCTCTCTGACATATGACTGCAAATGATAGAAGCACCCATAACTATGGCACATTTTTTGACTGGTGTATGTATGTGTGTTTAGGTGTCAGTGTGTATCATACCAAACTTTGGTGCATAAATGAGGAAATATCATATCTATTATTAATGAAAAAGACATGCCATAATTATGATACTGGAACTAACTGATAGAAGTTATACATACACATTTTTGACATTTGCTTCTTCATATAATTTCATTGGTGATATTTTTAATTCTTTGTAATTATGTTGAAAATTTTCATTTGACCATGCACAGGTGAAAATCATCTTGATCTGTCTTGCAAAATCTTTCTAGACTTCCTTGAAAGTCTGGAAATGTGAAGATTTTCTTCAAAAATGAGTTAGTCCAAAGTGTATAATTACATCTGAAGCTAAATTATTGGTGCAATATTCTTGCAGACCATTGGTATATGACAACGTAAACTGGTTAATATATTAAGATTTTATAAGTGATGATCAGAGCATCATAGTTTTAATACCAGTAGCACTGAAGTCATGGGAAACTAACAGTTCCAAGAAATAAACAGTGAATATTACTTAAGCACATAATAGCATGTGAATAGAATAGCAAATTTTAAAGAAATCAGGATTTTTGGCAATATAGTAAGGAACCAAATATTTGCTTTTCTCTGGCATTTTCTCAGAGGAAGCAACATGAACAATAAAAGCAAATACATATTTTAAAAAGAACAGAATAAATATATAGTAATTGGAAATATGGGACTAGATAGTTTGAATTGGAAGAATATGGATATAGTTATGTAGGAGGTGGCATTTCAGAGGGTTTTTCAAGAATGTGAAATATTATGTTAGGTGGAGTTGAGGAAGGAAGTTATTTCAAGCACAGGGGATAGCTTATGTAAATGTATAGATAGAATATCATGTATAGAGAACAGCCAGTTGGGCTAGAATGTAGAATGCATGAGAGGGAAGATTTTATATAACAAAAAGAGGGGTCTTCTAATCTTAAAGGCAATTAGGGAATCCTGAAGTTTTCCTGAGTCTGGAAGTGACTGTCATACCTGTGCTTAAAGCATATAAATTTTTCTATTGTGTAAAAAATAGATGGGAGAGGGGAGAGTTTGGTTATAGGAGGATATTGCAGTGGTCCAGGTCAAAGTTGAAGAAGGGCTGAATGAGGATGGGGTGTTGCATGAGCAGAATTCTAATAAGGGAAAGATCCAAAGGTAGAATCCACAAGACTTTGAAAGAGATTGGATATGGGGATGACTGATGATGGAAGAGTTGTGAATGATCCTAAAGCTGTATGAGTGGAAGGATGAACTTTTTAGTACAAACCCTAGTGTAAGTTGTTTCCATGCTCAAGCACGGAAGTCATCAATATTTCTGTTGTTGGACTGGGTAAACTCAAATGAAATCATAGTTGCCTTGAGGAATAAATAATAATAATAATGCCTTACCTTCATTTATGTAGAACTGTATAACCTTCAAAGGAAATATTTACCTATATTATTTCATTTTGATTATTACCACAATCTTTTATGTTAGGAAAATAGATGATATTCCCATTTTAACAGCTAGGGAAATTGATATTCAAAGAAGTTAGTTGCTTTGCTCAAGATCATATGGCTAGTTAGTAGAAGAGTTATTTCTAAGAAGAAATATTGGAGACATAGAATTATTTTGGTTGAAGAAAATATAATTGTTGGAATATAGAGAGTGTTCTCTTTTTAATTCCTGGATTACAAAACTGGTTTAAATTCTGAAGCATTGGCTCTCAATTAAAGAAATAGATATACATGACCTTATTCACATTGTTTCGATATTAATTTAACATGGGTTTTCTTTGAAGATATATGTTAGAGAATTTCATTTTTAAATTAATGTTTACTAAAAATGGGCTCAAAAAGATAGAAACATGAAGCCAGCTTTTATCTCTTAGCTTGACAACAGGTTGGACTGACCTTGTTACAAATAGCATTCATGTGGATTTTAAAGGCTCATTGAATTGTCTCTAGCAATTCACTTTTCATCACTAGGGGAAAAATGTTCTGTTCTAAGAGAGAAAGTTTAACTTTGTTTGAGTACATTATACTGCAAATATTGGGGGAAAGGATAATATTTGTGGGATAATTTTTCATGAATCATTTCCAGGGGATATAGGCTGTCAAAAATTATAATTTTTGCAGAGATGTGACATAAAAACATGTTTGATATAATACAAAATTCACCTGACATCTTTATTATAAATTTCTGTTTATATTCTCACTGGATCAGGCCTCTGTAACATTTCATTAATAGTAAGCACATTTATACTTCCCAGTTTAAATTAAATACATTATTTAGGCAATCCTTTACATATTCCTTATACAGATTCAAAATACTTAATATTTGAGAAAGAAGTTTACAATAAGTATAGAATCAAATACAGGAATTAAGTGACAGTGTAGGAACCAATTCTAGGTACCAAATAATTATTTTCAAGCAATTAGAATGCAGAAGAATGTCAATACCTGATCAAGACTTTGGCAATTATTTAGACTTATTCAGTCATTTTATAGATAAGAGAAATGCAGTAAGGTTAAATGATATATACAAGCAAACAGAATGACAAAGTTAGTATTCAGATACAATATTAGTAAGCCACTGCCAACATTGTGCACATCCAA
Organism: Sminthopsis crassicaudata; assembly: GCF_048593235.1. Taxonomy (NCBI): domain Eukaryota; kingdom Metazoa; phylum Chordata; class Mammalia; order Dasyuromorphia; family Dasyuridae; genus Sminthopsis; species Sminthopsis crassicaudata. The sequence continues at coordinate 157,345,764 of NC_133619.1, forward strand.
AGAATTGCTTTAATGGATTAGAAAATATCTTTTTAACATGTTTTAGGTAGGCAAATAAAATTATAATATTACTTTTGAAATATAACATCTTACCGGTTTATGAATGTTGATGCCAACTTATAATATTGACTTAACAAAGCTCTAAAACAATCAATTTCTTTCCTTCTCCCACTGTATAAATAACACAATCTCAATGGGGGTGTATATACAAAATTGGATTAAAACTAATGAGAATTTTGATCAAAACTATATTCAGAGATGAATTTTTCTTATATTTCTGGGGAAATTAAATAATCCTTTGACTACTTATAGGGAAATAACATGATATAATAAATTAATACAATCTCAAATCCAGAAAAAAAATCTGTGTTCAAATCTGGCCTCTGACAAATGTATGACAAGTCAACCTCTCAAAGCTCTCTAATGCTATCAAACCCAAACAAAATTGGATCTCTAAGGCTGTATATTGTTAGAAAACTACAAATTAACATTGAATTGATTATAAACATGTAGTTAAAATATTTTCCAAATACATTTTAATCAGATTTGGACCTCAATGAGAGTTTTATACCCACTTGCTACCCCTGTAAATGATGAGTCTGACAATTTTGTTGCAGGAAATTCTCTAAAATTATATATTAAAGAGAAGGTCTGGATTTAATTGTTAGAGGGAATTTTCTTAGCTGGGAGTTGATGATGAAATCATATAACTATTTCGTGGTCCTTGATTCCTTAATTTTCCTATATGTAAAATTGGCTTCATATAAGCTTCTTACTTTACCTCAGTGAAAGTTGACAAGACTCTTGTCATGTGAGGAGAGAATGGTGAAAATGAATGAAATAAAAGAAAAGATAATGAAACAATTAATAAAATGGAAGTATAGAGACTTTAGGAAGAGAAGAAAGCAATGAAAATAGGAATTAAAGTTAAATTATAGGTCCTGGTATGGAGAACAAGAATGTCAATGGTAGAAATTTGATAACAAGGAGCAAATGGACTTTCCAAATACAAAACTCTTCCACTGGTATAGCAGTGATCTTTGCAGTGTCAGTCAGACTCAGGCCAAAAAAGAAATAAAAGACATTAAAATGTGAAGTGGCCCTGGAGAAGAATGAATGTTTAAACAAGGAGAAAAATTCAGAAAATCCAGTGGGAAAGGGTCAGGAGGAGGTGGGAAAAGCAAAACCATATCAGATGTAATCTCTTTTGATTAACCTACATTCTAATTAGGGGGAGATAAGAGATAAGATCCACACTGAAGTTGAAATGTATTGAAAAATAAAAGAGTCTTCAGGGGAAAAAAAAGATTTAAATTATCAATTAGCAAGTGCTCATGAAGCAATTATGTAAAAGGACTCTTGTAAAGCTAATGCAGATGATACCAATAAGTTTTAAACATTGATTCAGACATGATGCATGGAAGCATATGATATAAACTTTTAGAAAACAAACATTTTATGATTTATCCTCAAGGAAATATAAAAAAAAATATAAAAAATGAAAATGTGAACTTTTGGCTTAGCATTAGAAAAATGCCATTAAGCAAGGCCATGATGAAGTCTGCTTGCATATTATTTACAAATGAAATGGTTGCTACAGATACATACTTATATGTATGATTAAGGAGATATTGCAACATTATTTAAGAGGGCCAAATAAGAAACTGGAGAGATTTGAGGTATAGACAAGGGAATACAACAAATATGAGATGGAATTTGGGCCAGGGGAAGCTAGAGTAAATCATCAGCTTGGAATCCTTTACCTCTACTCATACAGGTCCTCCTATAGATATAATAGACATTTATGTATCAGCCCTAAATAGTAATCAAGGGACCATTTATGAATAGGTTATCTTTTTCCTGAGTGTTTAAGTATGGAAAATAGGGATAGAGTAATACATAATAGCTAGTTAAATAACTCACACATTCACACACATACTTTAATTTTATGTGTATATGTATGTATACAGATACATATATATTTAATTTAATTATCTGTGAATAAGAATAGAACATAATTAACTGTGAATAAGAACAGAACATAAAGGAGGAGAAAGGCCACAAAAAAGGAAATAAAATGAAACTTGAAGAAGAAAGACTGGATATTTGTCATTATAGGGATATGGTGATAAAAATTTAACTACCAGCTCCCTTAAAAAATATTCATGATCTACTTCCAAGTTTAATCTACATTATTAACATTTTCCCCATCACTTTCTTAAGTATAGACCATGAATAAAACAATAAATTCAGCCCATGTTTGTTGCACTTGCTAATTTCTGAAGTAACACTGCTGGCCTTCTCTATATGAGCTCACTCCAGTATATACCTCTAATACTCCATATTACCAAAACTGATAATTTCATTGGTTGCTAATGCTTCCTTCTCTGACAAAGGGCATTCTCTCTATATGTGAGGTGTCATGAATGAAAACAAAATGATCATCTGGTGACCAGCCATTATTGGGGTAGTAAAAGTGATGAAAGCTCTAACTTTAGTGGAAACAGAAAGGAAGGAAAGGATATGAAACATTAAATATGAGTCATTATAAAGAGATTAATAACAGTTCAGATAGGGCATTAGAAGTCATCTAAAGTCCCTCATTTTATACATAAGAAAGCTGGCACCTAGAGGGGTTGTAACTGAGATCACTGAAACACTTATTCCCTGCTTCTTGTTATTATATGGGAAAGGGAAAAGATGAAAGGTGGGTATTTATTTACAAATATTGGGACATCAAATGATAGAGTTATTTGTCAAAAAGATATTATTTGAGGGAATTAAAAACAAAATAAAACAAAGCATGGCTACCTCAAGAAATCACTGGATTTTGCTCAATGAAGGTTTTCAAGAAGAGGCTAGATTACTACTTATCAGGTATGTTATAGTGAAAATACTTTTTATGTAATTGCGCTAGATGTACAATTTCCTTCCAACTTTCAAAATTCTATCGTTCTATGAAGGGAATAGGAAATCTTGCTCCCTCCTCCCATTTGAAACAAAACATCTCTTCTCTTCCCCTACCTTTGTCTCCCCTTATATGTGAAAATTTTATTACTTACAATCATTTATTGTAGGTTAAATAAACTGTCATAAAAGAAAACCAGAGTTTGCAGCCTCTATTTGTGACTTACTCTGTGGGAAATGGGTAACTCTCTTATCTTTATCCCTGAAATTAGAGGTTTAAAGTAGATTATAATTATGATTCCTTCTGGCCCTATCCTATGAAAATGCCAATAATTTTGGGAGAAGTCCATTGTTCCTCAAATTATTCAGTCAGCTGCTGATATTTGGATCTCTAAAACAATAGTAAGTATATTTCTTATAATTTTTTTAATAAGCAAATGGAATTGATTTAGTATTTTATCAATATGAGTATTCTCTCCATAACTTCAGAGTGTTTTCTCTTCAGCTTAGTGTAGTGATATGTGTGTGTGTTTGTGTGTGTGTGTGTGTGTGACAGAGTCAGACAGAGAGAGAGAGAGAGAGAGAGAGAGAGAGAGAGAGAGAGAGAGAGAGAGAGAGAGAGAGAATGAGAGAGAAAAGGAGGGAAAGAAAGAAAGAGAGAGAGAGACAGAGAAAAAAAGAGAGAGAGATATCTTGGTTATATAAAAGTGGCTTTCAGGGATATATGCCTAGATATGTCTGTAGTCTCCTTTGTCCACCATTCTTCAAAGGAGATTTTAATTTCTGCCAGTAGGGCAACAAAAACTTAGGGCCACAAGGCTGAAAAAAAAATGTGTTTTTTTCAGAAAGGGACTTCCAGACTAGAATTATACTAATCTATTCCTTGAAATATTGCTAATTGAAGGGAAACATTTTCTTTTCTTCCTTTTTTTTTTTTTTTTTTTTTTTTTTTTTTTTAGGGGAAACATGATGGAGGGTATCAATTTTTATTTGAAGACTTGATTCCCTTTCTACCAAATGCCAGTTACACAAAGGACATCATGTATAGTAAATAGTGAATAAACTCACTTAAATAGAAATAAAGTTATACAGGTGATATGTTAGGCAATACACATAACATATAAATTCTCTTGCCATGAGAGTAAATTCTGAGAGAGAAAGGGGCAGAGAATATAGAATGGGGTGGATGTTATGCATCTTATCTCACAGCTGGAAATCTGGACACTGTGTCTCATGGAGATATGTTAAGTATTCTTCATTTCCTTTATTTATTTTTTAATAAAATGCTATCCATTTAACCCTCCCTTACATTTCCCCCTTCTTTTTTATTCCATTACCAACATTCTGAGTCTCAATCTTCACAAACTTGTACTTGTATACAAGTTTCTCTGTCTCTCGCTGTTGAATTTGTTCCTAATGTTGTAGCCATATTAACCTTCCTAAAACATTGCCTTAGGTTATGAAGTATCCAAGCTTTTTCTTGGTGGAGAGATGGGGATTATAGATGTGAAATGCCCCAAACTGGGTCAAACATGGCCACTTAATAGCTAATCTTGTTTATATATTTTTCTTTGTTTGACAAAGGCTTTATTTGGTGTCTATGCCCATGGTTTAAATAACAAAAGAAATCAATGCCATTCAAAAAAATATCCTAAAAGGAGAAAAAAAAAAGTACTGCTTTGTTCAGTTCATGCTGCTCTCTTCTGCAATCCTCCTCAAAATCTTGTTTCATTCCCAACCTATAGAATAGGATCAAGTATCTGCTCTTCACAATCTGAGAGTAACCTACCATTCAAACTTTATTTCCATACTCTCTTATATAATCATTTTATTCTAATTAGAATGATTTCTGATCATTACAAGGGCTCATACATTTTATCCTTTCATTTATCTAAACAATGCATTTAACATAGGAAATATAGGGGCTGCTATGGGGGTAGCATAGTAAATAGAGCACTGACCCTGGAGTCAAGAGTATCTGAGTTCAAATCCTATCTCTGCAACTTAACTAGTTGCAAATCACTTAACCCTGATTGCTTCCAAAGTGGGGAGAAGGGAAGAAGGAGAAGAGAAGGAAAGGAAAAAAAAAAAAAAGAAAAAAAGGAAATACAAGTTTAGTAAATGGTCTTTTTAACAAAATATATTATTTTGATATTATTTACAGATATCCTACATTTATGACATGACACAGGGGTAACCCTGAGTTCTTAAAGACTATGCCAATTGAATATAAACTCTGGCATTCTAACAAATTGGGGAGGTTTCAAATATGGGCTTGGCTATAGGGAGCATGTCTGTCAGCTATGTTTTCATTTATGTTTCAGGATGTACTGGGGCTGGCTACCAGGTAATTTTATTTTCTTTCCTTCCTCAACCTTCTCCACTCTCCCCTCCTAATCTCTAATAAAAAAAAATCACATTCTAAATTTTAGAAAAATTGTAATTTGCTATTGTGAGGAAGAGACTCTAAGAAAAAAAAAAATCACGAATCCTCTAACCTATAGCCTAATGGTTATAGAAGTCAAAGTGAGTTTTGCAAACATGGTGGTTAACTTTGGGATGGTAGGACACTTGGGAAAAGGGTTAAGGGACTATAGAGCCAAACTATATTTTCTTTGAAAGAAAAATAGATGAACCTGAAGGTTTCAAAGATAATTAGAGTGTAAGAAACAGCACTTCCTTTTTCAGAATATATTTAATTGGCAAGAGATGATGCAGTTAAAAAGACAGAGATAATAATGATTCAAGACAATTGGGAAAACACAATTGGTATAGGTGAGGAATATTGCAGTGGAAAAACAATAAGAGCTGAACTGGGAGGAGGAACAATTACACAAATAATAGTTTAGAAAATAAATGAAAGAAAATCTTTTTCAAAAAAGCTAAGGTAAAGAAAAGTGTCCTTAGGAACAAAACTAGGGTGAGAATAGACTAGTTCTGAAAGAGATAGACTGTTTTCTATTTTATACAGAAATCATTGTTAATCATGAGTTATTGGAAGAAGTTTCCAGTGTTATGTTGAGGAAAATCACAAAATTCTCTGGCTACTCTAGTAAAAACTCCCCAAACACCAGGAATTGTTGGTTCCTGTTTAAATTAAAAAAAAAAAAGAAAAAAAAGTTTGCTTAGTATATTACCAGTGTAAATATGATTTCAAAGTTCTTTTTAAAAAATCTTAAATGTATCTACCAGTGAGAATGATTTTTAAGTTACTTAAGTATTCTCATTTATAGAAGAAAAAAAAAGAAAAGTAAAGTAAACAGACAACTTTGCATAGGTCACTACTTGAATCCCAAATTACAAATCATGTATACCTGTTTGTTTAGGTAGTCTTTACTAAGTTCAAATTCTTAATTTGGTTGAAAGAACTTTGTAGATTTCAACATGATGTAGCTTCCTTTCTTTTAAAAATAGCCTATAATTTTAAAAGAAATCAACTGTTTTTTTCATTGAAAATAACTACTAATAAAGATAATAATGATAATAATAATAATAATCACAGTTACTACATGGCACTTTAAGTTTTAGAAAACTTTACATATATATCGTCATGATAGTCATATGAATTGGGTGCTATTTTATCTTCCTTCATTTTATGGAGGAAGAAATTGAGTTTGAATGAAGTTGAATAGCTAATAGCTAGAATTTATATAGTGCTTTGAAGCTTGTACATATTTTTACAAACATTAACTCAGTTTATCTTCACAATGAGACTGAAGTAGGTGGTGGTAGTATTATTACCCTCATTTTATAGATGAGGAAATTGAAGAGCCAGCCAAATTGACATTCCTGAGGTGATCAAGGTAGTAAATGTCTGAGGTTAGATTTAAACTGTTTTCTTATCAGATCTATTCTGAAGCTGCTTAGTATGGGGGGGAGGGGAGGTTGAATTAGGTGTTTTTTCAGTAATTTGGACTTGCCATTTCAATAATTAGTAGAAATAGGATTTTTTCCTCTTGGCTAAGAAAGTGGAAATTAGTGCCTTGAAGAACTGGAGGACCTCTAAATCACTATTTATTAGAGAAATGCAAATTAAAACAACTTTGAGATACCACCTCATACTCCTCAGATTGGATAAAATGACAGGAAAAGATAACAATAAATATTGGAGGGGATGTGGGAAAACTAGGACATGAATGCATTGTGGATAGAGTTGTGAAATGATCCAACCATTCTGGAGAGCAGTTTGGAATTATCCCCAAAAGGCTATAAAATTGTGATTATCCTTTGACCTAGCAGTGCCATTACTGGGTCTGTATCCCAAGGAAATCATAAAGAAGGGAAAAGGACTCACATGTGCAAAAATGTTTATGTGGCTTTTTTTGTAGTAGCAAAGAATTGGAAAATAAATATATACCCATAAGTTGGGAAATGGCTGAACAAGTTATTGATATATGAAGGTAATGGAAAATAATTGTTCTAAAAAATGATGAACAAACTTATTTTAGAAAGGTATAGAAAGACTTACACAAGACTTACACAAACTGATGCTGAGTAGAACCAGGAATACATTATATACAATAACAGCAAGAATGTGAAATGATAAACTATAAAAGATTCCAAATAAAAAATTTGGTGGGTCAATGATTCAAGGCAATCCCAATAGATTTTGCACAGAAAATGCCATTTGCATCCAGAAAAAGAACTATGGAGATTGAATATGAATCAACATATGCTATGTTTACTTTTTTCTGTTTTTTTCCCCCTCTCCCATGGTTTTTTTCCCTTTTGTTCTGATTTTTCTTCCCCAATATGATAAAGCAATGTGTATTAAGATTAAAATAATTAATTAATTTAAAAAAAACAGAATTGAAGGACCTTAGTAAGTAATAATACTAACTACATATTTGAAATACATAAATATTCTTTTGCAAATATAGGAAAGGTAATATAATGCAATAAGAAGAAAATGCATTTCGGAGTCAGATAATCTGAGATGAGATCCTACTTCTATTTACTGGAAAGTGATATTTTAGAGACTTAAAAAAGTTTATCTGTTTATATTCCTACATCATTTAAGGATGATATTTGTAACTCATTAAAATTTCCTCATTACTGTGGAAGTTAAAAGGATTATATTTAGGCAAAGGGCATTGATGTGAGTTGAATATAAAGGGATAATATATAAAAAAAGTGAAATTAAGAAGGAGAAAGGGAAAGAGAGAAATGGAATGGTGTAAATTATTTGCCATAAAAAAGCACCAGTGGAAGGGAAAAGGGAGAGGAAAGGTTGAGTGAGTGAACCTTTCTCTCATCAGATTTGGCTCAAGGAGGACATAACATGCCCACTCAATATGGGTATAGAAATATATCTTACCTTCCGGAAAATAGGAGGGAAATATGATATAAAAAAATGGGGAGGATGATAAAAAAGAGGTCATATTGTAACAGGGAGTAATCAGTAGCAAAACACTTTTGAAAAGGGATTGGGTGAAAGGAGAGAGAATAAAATAAAGAGAGACATATAGTTATTAATAATAGTAATAATGTAAAGTGATAATAATAAATAGTAATTGTAAAAAGAATTTTGAAGTAAGCTTTTTCTAATAAGGCTTCATTTCTCAAACACAAAGGGAACCTAGTTAAATTTATAAAAAAAATAAGAGCTATGGCCCAATTGATAAATGATCAAAAATAGATCTATGCCAAATGAGCTCTAAAATCACACATATACTTTGACTTAACAATACCACTACTAGACATGAATTCTCAGAAGGATTCTTTTAAAAGGAAAAGGACATATATGTGCAAACATATTTAAAGAGCTCTCTTTTCAGGCAAAAAATTGGAAATTGAAATGATGCCCATCAATTGGTGTAATGTTCTTTTTCTCTAAAATGCCATCGTTCTCTTGGGGGTAGATTTTCTTGGGGAGTTTCTGGAGGCAGCCTTCCTTTCATTTCAGTTCAATAATCCCAAAATGCAGCCAGGAGTTAAAATCCAAAATTGTGTCCTTCAAAGTCTTGAATCTTTTCCTGGGGTCCGGCTAGCTAATATAGCTCTGTGATTCCCAAGAGCTCTTGTCTGAGTGTCTCCAGCCAGCATGGAAGTCAAAATTGGAATGAATCAGACTCCATCTTTAAGAGTGTGGGATTGTGGGTTTCCCAGAAGTCAGTCCTAGTTGTGAATCTCCCAAAGTCCTCTCCTCTGAAGTCCCCTGAAGTTCTCCCAGGAAGTCCTCTCCTTGACTGAATCCAGACTCTGACTCTCCCCACTGAATCCTGGCTCCTTATATCCTCCCAGAGAATGGGCTTGTGGGTAACTCCCTGGGTTTGTGGGAGCTCCTTAAAAGTATGCTCTCTTAAAGGTGTGAATCTCATGGAATTCTAGTAAATAAATGACTGAACTAGAGAACTGTTAAGTACCATGCTAAATTAGATAATTATATCCATTCCAGCGACTTAGCACTTTGTAAGAATCCTAACAAACTGGGGAATGTCTGAATAAATTATGATGTGTGATAATGATAGAACATTATTGTCTATGGAAAATATTGAGCAGAATGCTCTCAGAAAAAAATTGGAAATTCTTCCATGCATTCAAGTAAAGTGAAATGTTGTGGGATGATCATCTGTGAAAGACACTGCTATTCTCAGCAATACAGTGATCCACAACTTCTTTGAACATCTTATGATGAAAAAATCGTATCCATAACAAAAAAGAAACTGATTGTGTTTGAATATATATTGAGGCATACTCTCTCTCTCTCTCTGTTTCTCTATCTCTTTCTCTCTATGTGTGTATCTCTGTCTTTAAATCTATCTCTGTTATCTCTGTCTATTTTTCTGAGGATTTATTTTTGGGGGGAGAGAGGCAGAGATTGATGTTTTTTGCCACAATAAGACTTTCATGGAAATGCCTTGTATCACTTCACATATGCTTTCTTAATTAGTGTTGGGGGTGGGAATAAGCAAGAGAATCTGGAGCTCAAAAGTTTTAAAAACAAATGTAAAAGTTTTAAATGTTACTGGAGAAAATATTACATAAATAAAATTTTAAAATAATTAGGTCCACTTTTGTTTTTGCTTTGTCTGAAACCATTAGTATCCCTGCTTTTTTTATTAACTTCAGCTGAAGCATAATATATTCTGCTTTAAGCCTTTGGCTTACAAAAGTGCAATTGAAGTGTTTCTTCACATACATAGCATAAAAATAAAGAGCTAGCTCCGTCTCTCATTCATTTTCACAGTTATTAGTATAACTGTATTTTTCCTTTAATCTACTTCCCCTCCAGTTTTCCTTCTTTCTCACTTTTCCGCTCTCTTTCCCTCTTCCTACCCTGCTACTTTTATCTTGTCCCTTCTTAATATTATTGTGCTTCTGATCATTGCTTCTTCCAGTCTACCCTCCTTTCCTCACTCTCTTCCATTCATACTTCCCTGTAAGGCAAAGTACATTTTATACCTAAATGAGCATGTATTATTCCTTCTTTCAGCCAATTCTAATGATAGTAAGTTTCTAGTATTACCCATCACTCCTATCCTGTTATTGCCCTCCACTGTAAAAACTCTTTCACATCTCCTTTATATTAAATAATTTATCCCATTCTATCTTTACCTTTCTCCTTCTTCTAGTGCATTCCTCTTTTGCACCTTGTGATTTTATTATTTTGAATATCATACCATCATAGTCAACTTAAACCTATGTACTCTATGTATAGTCCTTCTAATTAATTATGATAATAACCTTATTATTTCTCTTATGATTTCCCTTTCCAGATTAACTTTTTATGCTTCTTTTGAGTAGTTTGCTTGAGATCCACATTTTCTATTTGCTTCTAGTATATTCATTAGGGATTCTTGAAAGTGCTCTATTTCATTAAAATTCTCTTTTTTCTTTAAATGATTATATTTAGTTTTGTTGAATAGCTTATTCTTGTTTGTAATCTCATATCCTTTGTATTCTAGAATATTATATTTCAAGCCCTCTAAATACTCTTGTGTCCTCTTGTCTGTGGCTTCTCAATATATATATATTTTTTCTGGCTGCTTGCAATATTTTCTCCTTGACTTAGGATCTCTGCAGTTTGACTATAAAATTCCTGAGACTTTTCATGTTGGGATCCTTTTCAGGAGATGATTGTGAGATTCTTTCCATTTCTATTTTGACCTCTGGATCTAAAATATTGGGTCAGTTTTTTCTTGAATTTTTTTTGTAATATGATATCTAGATTCTTTTTCTAATTATGATTTCCTGGTATTCCAAGAATTTTTACATGATCTATCATCAGTCCATTTTTTAGGTCATTTGTTTTTTCAATGAGATACTCAATGTTATTTTTTTCTTTTGTTTTATTTTTTATTGATGTTTTGAGCAGTCATTAGCTTTTACTTGTCCAATTCTAATTTTTCAAAAAAAAAATCTATTTTATTTAGTATACTTTTTTTTCACTTGACCAATTTGCTTTTTAAAGTAGCTCTTCTCTTCAATTGAATTTTGTGCCTCTATTACCATTTAATAAAACATTTCAACTATTTTTTCTTGATTTTTTTTCATATCACTCATATTTTTTCACTTTCTCCCCTCTATCTCTTTTATCTGATTTTTAACATCTGTTTGGAAGTCTTTCATGACTTCTTTTTGAATTTGACATCAAATAATGTGTTTCTTTCTTTTTTTCCTTTTTGAAAATTTTTTATTTTCAAAACATGTGCTTAGATAATTTTCAACATTCACCCTTACAAATCCTTGTGTTCCAATTTTTTTTCTCCTCTTTCCCTACCCCCTCTCCAGAAGACAAGTAATTCAATATATGTTAAAGATGAACAATTCTTCTATACATATTTCCATAATTATCATGCTGCACAAGAAAAATCAGCTCAAAAAGAAAAAAAAATAAGAAATAAAATAAAATACAAGCAAATAACAACAAAAAGTAAAAATATTATGTTGTGATCTATTCCCCTACTCCTCTCTCTGCATGCAAATGGCTCTCTCATTACAAGACCATAGGGAATGACCTGGATCACCTCATTGTTGAAAAGAGATACATCATTAGAATTAATTATCATATAATTTCTTGTTGCTGTGTCCAATGTTCTCTTGGTTCTACTAATTTCACTTAGCATCAGTTCATGTAAGTCTCCTCAAGCCTCTCTGAAATCACCTTGCTGATCCTTTCTTATAAAACAATATTCCATAACATTCACATACCATAACTTATTCAGCCATTCTCCAAATAATGGATCCACTCAGTTTCTAGCTCCTTGCCACTATAAAAAGTGCTACTACAAAGATTTTTGCATATGTGAGTCCTTTTCCCTTTTTTATGATCTCTTTGGGATATAAGCCCAGTAGAAACATTGTGAATCAAAGGGTATGCACAGTTTGATAGCCCTTTGAGCAGAGTCTCAAATTGATCTCCAGAATGGTTGGATCACTTCAAAATTCTACCAATAATGTATTAATGTTCCATTTTTCCACATCCCCTTCAACATTCATCATTTTTTTTTTTTGCTGTCATCTTAGCCAATCTGAGAGGTATGTAGTACCTCACAGTTGTCTTAATTTGCATTTCTTTGATCAATAGTAACTTAAAGTATTTTTTCAAATGATTAATAATAGTTTTAATTTCTTTACCTGAAAATTGTCTGTTCATATACATTGATAATTTATTAATTGGAGAATGGCTTATGTTCTTATAAATTGGAGTCAATTCTATATGTATTCTAGAAATGAAGCCTTTATATGAACCTTTGGATGTAATTTTTTTCCCTCAGTTTATTGATTCCCTTCTAATCTTGTCTCCATTGGTTTTATTAGTATAAAATCTTTTTAAGTTAACATAATTAAAATTATTAATTTTCCCTTTCATAATATACTCTGATTTTTTCTTTAGCCATAGATTCTTTCCTTCTCCACAGATTTGGGAACTAGATTATCTTTTGTTCTTCTGATTTGCTTATAATATCACTCTTTATGCTTAATAATGAACCCATTTCTACCTTATCTTGGTAGAGAGTGTCAGGCATGGTTCAATGCTTAGTTTTAGCCATACTGATTTCCAATTTTCCCAGCAATTTCTGTCAAATAGTGAGTCTTATCCCAGAAGCTGGGGTCTTTGGGTTTATCAAACACTAGATTACTATAGTTATTGACTATTGTGTTTTGTGAACTTAACCTATTCCATTGATTGATTATTCTATTTCTTAGCCAGTACCAAATGGTTTTGATGATTGTTGTTTTATAATATAGTTTTAGGTCTGGTACAGCTAGGCCACTTTTGTTTGCTTTTTAAAACTTTTTTTTAATTAATTCCCTTGAAATTTTTGACTTTTCATTCTTCAAGATGAACTTAGTTATTATTTTATCTGGTTCTATAAAATAATTTCTTGGGTGTTTGATTGACATGGCACTGAATAAGTAAATTAATTTAGGTAGAAGTGTCATTTTTATGATATTAATTTGGCCTATCCATGAGCACTTGATATTCTTCCAATTAATTAGATCTGATGTTATTTGTGTGGAAATGTTTTTTAATTGTGTTCATATAGTTTCTGACTTTGTCTTGGCAGATAGATTCCAAAATATTTTATATCAGCTACAGTTATTTTAAATGGAATTTCTCATTGTATTTTTTGTATTTAAATTGAATTTCTCTTTGTATTTGTTGATAATATGTAGAAATGCTAATGATTTCTGTGAATTTATTTTGTATCCTGAAACTTCGTAATAGTTGAATTATTTCTAGTAGTTTTTAGTTGATTCTCTAGGATTCTCTAAGTATACCATCATAACATCTGCAAAGAGTAATAATTTAGTTTCCTCATTACCTACTCTAATTCCTTTAATTTTTTTTTCTCCTCTTATTGCTAGAGCTACTATTTCTAATACAATATCAAATAGTAATGGCAACTTTGTTTCACCTCTGATCTTATTGGGAATGCTTCTATTTATCTCCATTACATATAATGCTTGCTGATGATTTTAAATAGGTGCTAATGATCATTGTAACAAAACTTCATTTATTCCTATATTCTGTAATGTTTTTAAAAGGAATAAATATTGAATTTTGTCAAATGCTTTTTTCTGCATCTATTGAGATAACCATATGATTTAGTCAATTATGCTAATACTTCTACTAATAGTGGATTAGCTCTGTATTGTTTATATAAATCTAACTTGGTCATGGTATATTATCCTAGGGATAACTTACTGTAATTCCTTTGCTAATATTTTTTTTAAATTTTTTACATCAATATTTTTTCTTTGTTTTAAATCTAACATGGTTCAGGTATTAGTACCATATCTGTGTCTTAAAAACAATTTTGTAAGATTCCTCCTTTCCCCATTTTTCCAAATAGTTTGTATAGTATTGGGATTAATTATTCTTTAGATGTTTGGTATAATTCACATGTAAATCCATCTGGCGTGGAGATATTTTCTTAGGAAGTTGATTAGTATCTTGTTCAATTTATTTTTTCTAAAATGGGACTATTTAAGTAATTTATTTCCTCCACAGTTAATCTGGGCAATCTATATTTTTGTAGTTATTCATCCATTTCACTTAGATTATCAAATTTATTGGCATATAGTTGAGCAAAATAGCTTCTAATTATTGCTCTAATTACCTCTTCATTGGTGGAAAATTCACTCTTCATTTTTGATACTAACAATTTGATTATTTTTTTTATTTTTCTAATCAAGTTAACTAAATGTTTATCTATTTTACTGTTTTTTCTTAAAATCAGTTTTTAGTTTTGTTTATCAATTCAATAGTTTTCTTACTTTCAATTTTTTTAATCTCTCCTTTTATTTTAGAATTTCAAATTTGGCACTTAATTGGGGCATTTTTAATATATTCTTTTTCTACCTTTTTTAGTTGCTTGCCCAATATTTTTTGTTGAGGCTTGGTATGTAGCTGTTTTTTTATTTTTTTATTTTTGTCTTCTGAGTTTGTGTTTTGATCTTCCCTTACACCATAGTAACTTTCTATGATCAGGTTATTTCCTTTTCAACTGCTCATTTTCCTTAGTTTATTTCTTGACTTTCAATTTTCTGTTAAAATTGGGCTCTGCTCCTGGGATAAAAAGGGCAGTGTCTTAAGCTTCAGGTCCTTTGTGGAGTTGTTCTCAGAGCTAGTTCTAGGATTCTGTAAGTTTTTAGTTCTTGCAAGATGGTATCATATAAAGCAAAAAGTGGCCATTTCTCTTTTGGTCTGTGCTCTTGTTTGTAAATGACCATAAATTCTCTTTTCTTGAATGGAACTATGTCTAGAATTCCCATTCCTGCTAGTCTTTCTCTTGGTTCACAAACTGTTAACTTAGAACTGTGCATGGATATAAATTCCTACAGTCGGTGCCAACAAAGCTTATTTTACTTCATTGACATTATCACCATATATTTTTTTTAGTCAATCAAAACCCTTATTTGTAGTTGTGAATATTCACAATCAAAATTTTAAAATTGGTTGTGCTATACTTTGGCTTTGGCACACTATTGGACAGAGTCAAAGAGATTTTGTTTTTAGCAATGTTGAACAGTCAATTCAAAGACATAAAGATAAAATCTGGAGCATCCTAAGCTAGGCAGAGGCATAAGAGTATTATACAGAGCCAGCTGGTGATAAAATGGATAGAGTGCTGAGCTAGGAATCAGAAAACCTGAATTCAAATCCAGCTTCAGACACATACAAGCTTTGTGACCCTAAGAAAGTTACTTTATTTCAATTTGTTCTTTTTAAATTATAAAATGAGGGTAACAAATAAAAATTAGTCTTTAAAATAGGTAAGGGAGTGTGTTGTTCAATATGTCTCAAAAGATAATTTGGAGCACTAATATTTTAAAGACTAAACATATGTAATTCATCTTAAAGGCAATTATGAAGCCATCTTTGAGTAAGAGAGTCAAAAGACCAGAGCTTTGATTAAAGAAAATTACTTTGGCAATGGTGTATAGCATGGGCTGGAGTATTATAACCCTATAATCTAATACCAGATTTATGTTAAGAGGAATGATAGATAACAAACCTTTGTCCAAAGAATATGCAATAGAATCAAGATGATTATGATATGTATGCTTGGGTTTAAGTATTGGGGGCAAAATGTGACAAGAGGAAAGAAATATATAGGTGGAAGTATTGCTGTTGTCATCATAACTTTTATTATTAGAAATAATCCTGTGATAATAGTATCAGAAGGAGTGAATTGTTGTTTTCAAAATCATGATAACTGTAGATCTGTTCATGTTTAGAGTCAATAAATATGAATACATATTAATTGAGGTAAGAAGGAAAAGAGAATCTGTGAAGAATTCAAACAGAATAAAAAAAGACCCATTAAAACCCTAGTGGTATATTTTTGAGGCAATAATGATGAAAAGAACATGGGGAGAAAGGCGAGAAAAATGTAAATGCAAATGTTTAAAAGAAAGTAAATCCATAAAGAAATGTGAAAGAAGGATAATAGTGCTCTCTGAGAAGGGAAAAGCTATATTCTAATGGTCTTAGAAAAGTAACATGATTAGATTCAATTAAAGATTAATGTTACCATAAAAGAATGGATGTTGTGGTGTGGAGTGGGAGGAAACCTCACACATTCAGCTTGATATTTCAAGCTGGAGAGCATATGTTCTCCAGAATGCAACAAGAGCCTCCTAAAACTACTTTAGGTAAACCTCCCTTCCCAATCTTTTGCTTAGAATCCTGGCTCTGGCCCAGGAAATGGAGAAGAAATAGCCTCAGTTTACCCTTAAGAAAGAAAGCACTGGAGTGAGGCATCCAAGGAAGTATATGTGTCTTATATTTTATGCGAGACCATAGAATTTGTAAAGAGATGACTATTTCCTTCTTTCCAGGTATATTCTTCTCTCTTAAGCATCATCCAGTCCAATTATCCCTCATACACATGCCATGTTTTTAAATAAGATTGTCCTCCTTTTTTTCTCTAGCCATGAAAGGGGAGAATTAGATTTATCTTAAAGTTGGAAATGCAGTTCATTTCTAATAAGTTCAAATTTTATGATTTTTAAAAACTTTTATCAGTGAATAAAGGTCAACCATCTGGCAGCAATGTGTCTATCTGGCTCAGCTTTAGTTTTCTACACCATGTTATAAAAATATTACAGTCTAATATGACATTAGCAAAGTGTGACATCTGGGCTTATACAAAATATAAGAGTTGGCACTGGGACTAATTTCCCCTCTGAAGAATTTCCATGGCAGAAAGGGACTCAGGACAATTTGATATTGGAGTATATTTCACGTGCAATACAACTAGCATATAGAGCATTCTGGATGTTACTGTAATATATAGTATAATCTTGATTATAGGTTTTACTTAGAAAATAAATAAACAAAATAAATACTACAATAAAAGAATGATTTGATTGACCATTTTCTTTGGGAATGGAATAATTCCACATAAAAAATGTTTTGAGGATATCCCCCATCTACATTCTAGTAAAGTTATAAGGTCATGTATTCAACTATTAAAATAGATGGCTTCAAAATGAACAGAAGGAATGACAGTGAAAACTGGGAGCTTTTTGACAGTTACTCTCTTAGCACATTTACTTTGGATGATAGGGGATATTGAGAAAAAATATAATTACATTTGGGCTTTGCTTTTATGTGGTAATGATTTTTATTGGCTTCCTTCTAGTCCAACCCCATTTTCCTAGTTCAAGACAAATGTTATATTTGTTCATTTCAGTCTTTCTTGGTGGGTTTTAATGCAATGTAATTTTAAAGATAACAAGTCACTGACAAAGAATACCTGCACAAGGCTGGTTCCAATGAGTAATCTCACTTGGAAGCTGACTTTTTATTAAGAAGAGTGGATCAAATTTAGAGAAAATTTCTCCCTCATCTCTTGGCTCTCAATCTTTGTGAAGATTCAGGAACTGCTAATGGCCAGTACAGCCAAAGTGAGAAATTGCAGTGGCAATTTTTCTTGAAGAAAAAAAAAAAAAAACAATAAAAAAACCGCCTTTAGAGTTTGACTCTATGAAACTGCAGTGAGTGCCTATTTTGGGAGAAATGATGATAGGAGAATTAATTATAAATAAATTGTCTAAAACATTTAAACAATGAAATTCAGTTGTCCACTAACTTTTCTATGCTATTGAATGTGTATAAAATATTTCATGAGTATTCCACAAAGCAGTCTTATGATCTTATGAGTAAATTTTTTCTCCTCCTCTACTTTCTGCTTCTTTTCATTCTCCTCCTCCTCTTTTTATTCTTCCACCACCTATCCTCTGTCACCTCTCACTTCTCCTGGCTAAAAGCTTCAGCCAGGATTAGATTTCACAGCCACAGGTATCCTGTTGCCTAAGTGCTGAGTGACTTTCTTTCCTCTACTACATTTCCACACCAGCTGCCTAACGCCCCCTTTGATATGTTTTTCCAACTAACACATGGACATCTGGATTCTTGTGCTCAATTCTCTCATCTTTTAAGCAAAAACCCAGTTAAGGTGAATTTTAGTAGAAAATAGAAAGGATTTTGTTCTCTGGAACCTGAAAATGTGGTTTGCTGTTACCCTCTCAGAAGTGAAGGGGAAAACAGCTTTTAAAGTTTCCTTTTTTTTTTTTTTTTTTTTCCCTTCTTCAGATGAGGAATTTACAGCAGAGGGAAGTTAAATGAATTGCCTTGGTCAATGAGGCAATGCCAGAACTAAGACTAGAGAGCAGGTCTCATGACTCCCTCTCCATTAACTCACATTGGCTAATTACTGCAGAGGCCACAGGGCATTAGCATCTGTTATGTTCCTGAAACTCCCAGTGCTGAATAATTTCCATTTCAGTAGGCAAGAGAAGGACTGTGTGATCCTGGAGTTCTACAAATAGGATCACTGAGGTGGTGACACTGAAAGGGAGACAGACTGAATTTTCATTTTGTGGTTGGTTTTCTCATTGAAGATTTAAAGTTATGCAAAGAAGACTTACTAGCTAGGCTTGTCAAGTAGGCTGAGACCCATTTCCAGTCAAGAACCAAGCAAGAAGAGAAGCATAATCTATGTCCTCAGACAAATAGATGGGCAGGAAAAGGTAGGATTGTTGCTTGGCAAGATTACCAGAGATGACAGAGTTGCATAAGTGAAAAAACATAGCTTAGATGAGTTGCTCTCTGAAAAGGGTTCATTCACTGAATGACACTACAGACCACTCTTTCACTCTTTATTTTGTTTTTCTAATTGTTTCCTTATCTTGGTATAACCATACCTTATGTGCTACAAATATTTGTGTAATGAATACATTTGGAAAACACTGCTGAAGTGACAGAAATTGTCTTTTGTGGCATCTCCCAAGAATCAAGGAATAAGTTAAAACTAATTTGTCCATTTGGCTTGTGAGATATTTGTTGAAACTCTTTCCACTTACAGACAAAACTGTTTGGGCCCATAAAGAGGAGAATGATTTATTTTTTTCTTATGAATTTTATTTCCATTCATAGTGATTATGCTTCCATTAGGTACTAAACATTATAAGTTTTGATCTGAATTTACTTATATTTTCATTTTAAATTTCAAAATTCAAAACATTATACTTTTACTATGATTTTAAAAAATTATTAGGTAATTGAAGTTACCAGTTTAGGTTGGCTGTATTTATCCTATTATAAACAGAAATAGTACAATATAAGTAATTAATTTGGAGGAAAGATTGTGTTTCAGGTTTGTATTTTTGTGTTTTTTGGTAATTTTTTAGAGCCAGTGAAATTTAATGGAAAGAGATCTGGACTCAGAATCAAGAAAAACTTGGTCCCATTCCTGACATTGGTTGATTGTATGAATGAGGGCAAATTGTTTAATTTTTTTGATTCTCAGTTTCCTGACATATATATATATATATATATATATATATATATATATATATATATATGCATGTATACATATATACATACATACACACACACACACACATATATATATGTATGTATATATAAAATGAAGATATGTTTAGCATTCTCATTGGAAGCTAGCTGGTATAGTGGATTGAGTTCCCAGCCTGTTCTGCAGCCTGAAGTCAGGAAGACTCATTTTTCTGAGTTCAAATCCAGCCTCAGACACATACTGTGTTTTAGAGAGCCAGTTTTGAATAAATCCATGAACAGCAAGCATCTGATCCAGCTCTTACTTGAGACCTGCTCTCTCTTAGACGAGCCTTTCAAACTACTGGCTCACCATTTCTCTTAATTGTTGAAAGACATACTTGGGATGAATTTAGAATAATCTTGATGAAGAATGCATGTGACAATAACAGGGCTTCAAAACTATGTTATTTACAACTCTGTTTTGACAAATACCTTGCTATTGATGATTTCATCTATAAAATGAAGTAGAGAAGGACATGGCAAATTATTTCCGCATCTTTGTGAAGAAAAGCCCAAAAAGGACCGCAACATGCCAATCACAGATGAAAAGCAAAGAGCAACAACAACAAAAATGTTCTTACATATGAGAGCGGTCAAGGACATCCATGAATTTATTATAATCTCTCTTGATTCAGTTATAACAGTAAGGCTTTGTGCTCAGGCAAAATCAGGTAATAAGAGCAGTTCTGTTTTTATTAAAAGCAAACTAATAAAAAACCTTTCAAGACTTCAGTGGAGTTAGATCAGGTTTCTTTTGCAAAGACACCAAATAAATTGCAACAAAGACACTTTTTGAAACACTATTTTTAATGTATCTATCTAAATAAATGTCATCTATCTCTGTCTATCCTTTTGTCCATCTATCTTTCTATTTCTATATCTATCTGAATATATATGTATCCATATGTATCTATATCTCTATATCAAACTATCATATGATTTAAAAGACTTTGTACTTTCTCATCATTATATGTAAATATATCTATAGGGAAGCACTTGGATCTTCCATGGCCAATTTAGGATTATTTTGACTTCCTCCCTAGAATAATTTAGATTGCCTCCTCAAAATGAAACTTCATGCTCTTCCTCCCACACTTTGTTAACCCCTATACCTGTTGTAATTACTTTGTATAACTTTTCATAAAATTTATACTTTTTGCATATACATATATTATCAGTATTCCCTCCTGCCTCTCCAATATTATGATAGGCTATTAATAAATACATATATAATTAATGGGGAGTTTTTTGATCAGAAAGATTTGAATTAAGTGACCCAAGAACATTCTGTACCAAATAGAGAAAAGGGTACAGTGGGAAGTATGAAGAGGCAGGGATTCTCCTCCAACATTTCCTACTTATATTGAAACAGTAATTTCAAGAAGGAAGATAGTAGGCATCTCCATAACCACAAAGAGCTATAGTACTTTCCCCTTATTATCTATATTTGGACAGAAATAAACTGATGAATATGAGGAGAAGAAAGGAGTGACATGAGGCTTCTTTATTGTTTCATTTTGGCTATGTAGAAAAAAAAAAAAGTAAAAATCCAGAATCTAGGATAGAGTGTTTCTTTCAATTTATTCTGACCTAATTGGGCTTAATTTGGAATAATACACCCACTTCAGAGAACCAAATTTTAGGAAAGAAGAAAAGTTAAACAGCATTTTTAGGAACATTAAGAATGTGAAGAAACTTGGAAAGGGTAGGTTGATAGTTTTCGGCTTGAGTTAGTATTTTTAGGATTTGACATCACTGGTGTAGTTCTCTGATTATCCTTTCCAGTTTTAGCTGGTGGTTCAATAGACTTGGAATCAAGATGACCTGAGTTCAAAACCAATCTCAGACACTTTGATAGTTGTGTGCCTTTGAGCAAATTATCTTAAATCTATCAGTTTCTTCATTTTTGAAATGGAAATAATAGTACCTACTTTTCAGAATTGTTGTGAGAAACAAATGAGACTATTTGTAAATGGCTATGCAAGCCTTAAAATGCTATAATCTAAATATAGATCATCTCATAGGATTATGTCCTGGTTCTTCTCTCTGTCTATACTACTTCACTTGGTGATCTCATCAGATTTATATCAGATGGATCTCTATGCTGATGTTCTTGAATATCAACCATTCAGTAGACAATCATTTCTTAAGCATCAACTGTGTACCAGATAGTGGGCTAAGTTTCATTTCTGACCTCTAGTCTCACATCTCTGTCTTTCAGATATTTTTAATGGGTTGTTTAGTAGACATCTTAAATTCATTAGATCCAAAACAGAACCCTTTGTTTTTCTACTTATACTCTACCCTACTCCGACCTTCATTGTTTCTGTAGAGAGCAACATCTTTCTCCCAATTCTTCAGATTCACAACCTAGGAGCCATTCTGGATTCCTCATCATCCTTCATTCTCTCACCCTCCTTCTCATATCCAAGCTGTTGTGAAAACTTATTGAGTTCACTTTTGCAACATCTCTTGAAAACATTCTTCTCTTCTTTGACACTGCCACCATACTAGGTGCAGGTACTCATCATCTCATATCTTAATTATTGAAATAATTTGTTGGTGACTGCCTCAAATCTCTTGCCATTGTATTCCTTGCTTCATTTACCAAAAATATAACTTCCCTATTTAATAAACTCCTGTAGTTTCCTATTACCTCTGTCAGTCTACTTCACAATTTATTGTTGGATCCAGTGATAGAAAAAAGATACTCCATCTCTCAGCTCTCTACATTTTCTTTAGCTGTCCCCTTGCCTGGAAGTTCTTTCTTCTGAGTTGTGATTACTGATCTTCCTGGTATCCTATAAAATGCCATCTTCCAAAGGAAGCCTTACTTAGCCCTCCTTAATTCTAGTATTTATTAATTATTTCCTATTTATCCTGTATATTCCATGCTTTGTATATATTTGGTTTGCATATTATCATTCCAATTAGACTATAAGCTCCTTGAGAGTTTTAAACTTTTTCTTTCTTTCTTTTTTTTTTTTTTTTTTTTGTATCTTCAATGATTAACAAGGTTCACGACACATACTAGATACTCAATAAATGGTTATTGATTGGGTGATAGACCTTGTATTCTCCTGGCAGAACCTTTTTAAAAGATCAAAATCCCTTCCATGCCATGATAAAGTACTAGAGTAAGTCATTAGTATACTGCTCAATAGTGTGCAAAAAGCAAGAAGACCAGAATCGGGAAAAAGAAAATAGTTTAGAGCAAGCAAATGTACAATTATCAAAGTCAATGTTCAATATTACCCCAGTACCTCATTTAGAGTAAGCAAATGTACAATTATCAAAAGTCAATGTTCAATTAATTACCCCAGTACCTCCAATTTAAAGGCTAGAACATATAAAAACATTCTTTACAACAAAAACTTTTTATTTCTGTAACTTCACTTAGTAGAACCTTTATGATATAGAATTGCTTAGGGTTATACTTGTTGCAATATAAAATTGTATTACACATTCAGAAATAGAAGACAAACACACGGTCTCAGGAGAACAAACAGACCTCTGCTTTCAGCTTCACATTCCATTTCTCTCACCAGCATATCCTTCTAGTTTTATTTTGAAGTCTGCTTTTAGCAACAAGATTTTAGGAGTTCTTAGGTTTTGCAATTTAACTTAAAGCAGTTTAGAATGTATATTTTTTTTATTCTTAAAATAGCAAAATTTAAGTCTTTTTATGATAATGGGTGGTCAAAGATTTTTTAAAAATTGTTTTAGATTCATTTCTTTGGCTTCTTCTGCTCTTTTTGTTATTACATTGAGAATGAATTGACAATTTTTGGCATCAAGACACAACTGTAATTAAGTCAAAGGCCCATAATAATGTCCATATTTTAATTCATATTTTGATTTTTTTCTTCTCAAACTGCATATCCACCTCTGTTGAAACTCTCTTGGAACAGCTGGGTGGTGCAGTGGATAGAGCACCAGCCCTGAAGTCAGGAGGACCTGAGTTCAAATTTGACCTCAGACACTTAATACTTCCTTGCTGTGTGACCCTGGGCAAGTGGGCAAGTTACTTAACCCCAATTGCATCAGGAAAAAAGAAAAAAAAAAAAAAAAAAAAAGAGAGGAACTCTTTCTTGCACTTCCTACATTCTAAACTGTGTCATAATTTTCTATCTTTCTATCTATCTATCTATCTGTCTAGTCTTAATTAGAAGAATATAAACTACCTGAAGCTGGGATCTATGTCATTTTTTTACATGATCTGATTCTCAAAGAAGCTGGCAAGTAAGAGGGAATCTTCTCTTTGTATTATTCACAGTATTTTCTCCATGATATAAGCAAACAGTTTAGGTATACACATATTCCTTGGTTTTTTTTTTTTTTTTCAAGTTATATTAAATTTGAATAGGTGATTAAATACAGCATCTTTAAATCTGCATCTACCGTTAAGTACTATATTTTAAATGTGTGAGAGAGATATCTTGTGTAGAGAGCCTTTAAAACTGCATTTTGTTGAGTACAATGTTTTTCCCTATCAAAATCAACAATTAATAGACTCACCAGGGTATCATTTTTCTTATCAATCATTTTGTCAATGATAGTTTCCCCCCATTCCCGATTTTCTTTATTCTTTTCTTTTTTTCTGGTTATACGTGTACATTAATTTAAAAAAAATACACATTTCTTGGGGGTCGAGCCAAGATGGCAGAGAAGGCACACTCCATTTTCTAAGCTTCTCTCATATCTCACTACTAATTATTAAATTCAGCCTCAAAAATAACACTTGACTGTAAAATTCACAAAGATTGGAAGTACTACACCTTACTAGCTGAAGATAATCTGGAAGATCACCAGAAAAGGATTGTCCTGAGTGATGGGAGCAGACCAGTGCAAGCAAGGTTAAAACCAGAGGCTAGAAAATGGAGTGGATGGGGGTGGGGTGGGGTGGGGGCGTGGGGGTGGGAGGGGTGCCGGGGGTGGTCTCCATGACTGGAAAATTTACAGAGTGGACTCTATCACAGATTGGTTGTTCTGCTTTGGTTGCAAAGCAGTAGACCAGCAGAGAAATTAAAGCCAAAGGTAGAGGGTACTCTAAAAAACCAAAACCTAACAGGATCTGGCTATAGCCACCCAAAACTGGAAGTGACTCAGCACAGACCATAATACAGCTATGTAGTGGCATTCTGCCACACGGGGCTCAAGCTGGGGCAGTCACAAATCTGCACAGCAGCAGGGCACAGTCTGGGGCAGCCTATAATCTGCACAGTGAGGGGCTCAGTTTGGGGCAATAGAACTTCAAAGCACAACAGTGCTCCCCAGGGCAGAGACACTTCCAGTGCATGCTGGGCTATTCCCAGGGCAATTGCTAATACCTACAGCCTCACAGCAGGCTTTTTTGCCTGGAGTGGTGACACTTTCACTGCTCAGTCTCTAGCCCCAGGGCAGTCGCTAATTCCCACAGCAGGGCTCTTAGAAAAAAACTTCTGCAGCTCAGACTGTGATACCCAGCACTGAGTCACTTCCAGTATGGAGCTTTTCCCAGAGCACTCCCCCAACTCAGCCACTCTTTGCAGCCTATTGGCAGAACAGCTTCTGTCCATATATCTCTCCCTACTCTGCAGAGGAAGCTGGTAACCTCTTTGCCCTGAAGGCACTAAGGGCTTTTAAAAAAATGAGTAAAAAAAAACCAAGAAAACTCTAACCAATGATAGCTTCAATACAGAAAGAGAGCAGGTTTTCAATCCCGAGGAGACTAATAGCAAACAATCTCCAGACAAAACCCCAAATTGGTCCCCATCACACAAGGCTCCCCTAGAAGAAACTATAAAAAAATCTTAAAAGAGAGTTAAAGAAAAATGGGGAAAGGAAAGCTATGCAAGAAAGTAACAACTTCCTGAATGTGAAGTGGAAAAGGTAAAGAACTCCCAGGAAGGACAGGGAAATGGAATTTGTGAATTAGAAAATGTTAAGAACTTCCAGGAAAGTACGATTTGTGACTTGGAAAAGATAAAGAACTCCCAAGAAAGTAGCATTTGTGAATTGGAAAAGATAAAGAATTCCCAAGAAAGTAGCATTTGTGAATTGGAAAAGATAAAGAACTCAGTAAAAAAAAATAGTGAAGGAAAAAAAAAATTCCATAGAGCAAAACAACTCATTTAAAAACTCAATTGGACATATATAAAAAGAACTTAAAAAAGCTAATGAAGCTAATGAAGAAAATAACTCATTAAAAATCAGAATTTAACAAATAGAAATGAATGATTCATTAGACATCAAGAATGAGTCAAACAAAACCAAAACAATGAAAAATTAGAAAAAAATGTTAAATATCTATTTGGAAAATAATTGACATATTTGATTTACAGAGAAACTTCTCTCACCTCATTAAAAAGCAGGAGAAGAAAAGGGAAAAGGAAAAGAGTCATAACGAAAGGTACAAGAAAGGGGAATGGATTCAAAGGGGGAATGGGAGGGATTCTAAAGATGGAGAGCTACATGAGACAAGTGATGCCCATAAGTACTGGGAAAGAAGGTAAGGGGGGGGGGCAAAAAAAGAAAATCATAATCTGGGGATAATAAGATGGCAGGAAACATAGAATTAGTAATTTTACCCATAAATGTGAATGGGATGAATTATTCCATAAAGTGGAGGTGGGTAGCAGACTGGATCAAAAGTCAGAACCTTTCAATATATTGTTTATAGGAAACATATTTAAAGCAGGGAGATACATACAGAATAAACGTAAAAGTCTGGAGCAGAATCTATTATGCTTCAGGTGAAGTCAAAAAAGCAGGGGAAGTCATCCTTATCTCAGATCAAGCAAAAGCAAAAATTGATCTAATCAAAAGAGACAAGAAAAGAAACTATATCTTACTAAAGGGTAGCATAGACAATGAAGCAATATCAGTACTAAACATATATGTACCAAGTAGCATAGCATCTAACTTTCTAAAGGAGAAGTGAAGAGAGTTGCAAGAAGAAATAGACAGCAAAACTATAATAGTGGGAGATCTCAACCTTGTACTCTCAGAATTAGATAAATCAAACCACAAAACAAATAAGAAAGAAATTAAAGAGGTAAATAGAATATTAGAAAAATTAGGTATGATATATCTTTGGAGAAAACTGAATGTTGATAGAAAGGAGTATACTTTCTTCTCAGCAGTTCATGGAGCCTATACAAAAATTGACCATATATTAGGACATAAAGACCTCAAAATTAAATGCAGGAAGGCAGAAATAGTAAATGTTTTCTTTTCAGATCATGATGCAATAAAAACTACATTCAACAAAAAGTTAGGGGCAAATAGATCAAAAAGTAATTGGAAAGTAAATAATCTCATCTTAAAGAATGATTGGGTGAAACAGCAAATTATAGACACAATTAATAATTTCACCCAAGATAATAGCAATGATGAGACATCATACCAAAATTTGTGGGATGTAACCAAATCAGTAATAAGAGGAAATTTTATATCTTTAGAGGATTACTTGAATAAAATAAAGAAAGAGAAGATCAATGAATTAGGCTTGCAATTTGAAAAGCTAGAAAAAGACCAAATTAAACCCCCCCAATCAAATACTAAACTTGAAATTCTAAAATTAAAAGGAGAAATTAATAATATTAAAAGTTAAAAAAAACTATTGAATTAATAAATAAAACTAAAAGTTGGTTTTATGAAAAAACCACTAAAATAGATAAAACTTTAGTAAATCTGATTAGAAAAAGGAAAAAGGAAAATCAAATTGTTAGTCTTAAAAATAAAAAGAGAGAACTTTCCACCAATGAAGAGGAAATTAGAGCAATAATAAGGAGTTACTTTGCCCAACTTTATGCCAATAAATTTGATAACCTAGGTGAAATGGATGACTACCTCCAAAAATATAGGCTTCCAGATTAACAGAAGAGGAAGTAAATTGCTTAAATAGTCCCATTTCATAAAAAAGAAACAGAACAATCTATTAATCAAATCCTTAAGAAAAAATCCCCAGGACCTGATGGATTTATATGTGAATTCTACCAAACAGTTAAAGAACAATTAGCCCCAATGCTATATAAACTATTTGAAAAAATAGAGAGTGAAGAGTCCTTCCAAATTCCTTTTATGATACAGACATGGTACTGATACCTAAACCAGGTAGACTGAAAACTGACAAAGAAAACTATAGACCAATCTCCTTAATGAATATTGAAGCTAAAATCTTAAATAAGGTATTATCAAAAAAACTACAGAAAATTATCCCCTGGATAATACATCATGACCAAGTAGGATTTATACCAGGCTGGTTCAATATTAGGAAAAGTATTAGTATATTTGATCATATCAGTAACCAAATTAACAAAAACCATATGATCATCTCAATAGATGCAGAAAAAGCATTTGATAAAATCCAACATCCATTCCTATTAAAAACACTTGAGAGTATAGGAAGAAATGGACTTTTCCTTAAAATAATCAGTAGCATCTATTTAAAACCATTAGTAAGCATCATATGTAAATGGGATAAACTGCAACCATTCCCAATAAGAGCAAGAGTGAAACAAGGTTGCCCACTATCACCATTACTATTCAATATTGTATTAGAAATGCTAGCTTTGGCAATAAGAGTTGAGAAAGAGATTAAAGGAATTAAAGTAGGTAATGAGGAAACCAAATTATCACTCTTTGCTGATGATATGATGGTATACTTAGGGAACCCCAGAGATTCTACTAAAAAGCTATTAGAAATAATCCACACCTTTATTTAGCAAAGTTGCAAGATACAAAATAAACCCACATAAGTCCATCAGCATTCTTATATAACACTAACAAAATCCAACAGTTAGAATTACAAAGAGAAATTCTACTTAAAGTAACTACTGATAGTATAAAATATTTAGGAATCTTTCTGTCAAGGGAAAATCAGGAACTATATGAGCAAACGACAAAATACTTTCCACACAAATAAAGTCAGATCTAACCAATTGGAAAAATATTAAGTGCTCTTGCATAGGGGAAGCAAATATAATAAACATTACTATACTACCTAATCTATTTATTTAGCGCTATATCAATCAGACTCCCCCAAAATTATTTTAATGGCTTAGAAAAAAATTAACATTAAAGTTCATATGGAAAAATAAAAGGTCAAGAATTTCAAGGGAACTAATGAAAAAAAAATCAAATGAAGGTGGCCTAATTGTACCAGATGTAAAATTATATTGTAAAGCAGCAGTTACCAAAACCATTTGGTATTGGCTAAGGAATAGACTAGATGATCAATGGAATAGGTTATATTCAAAGGACAAAATAGTTAATAACTTTAATAATCTAGTGTTTGACAAACCCAAAGACCCCAGCTTTTGGGATAAGAACTCACTGTTTGACTAAAACTGCTGGGAAAATTGGAAATTAATATGGCTTAAACTAGGCATTGACCCACACTTAACACCATACACCAAGATAAGGTCAAAATGGGTTCATGACCTATGCATAAAGAGATTATAAATAAATTAGAAGAACATAGGATAGTTTACCTCTCAGACCTGTGGAAGAGGAAGGAATTTATGACCAAAGAAGAACTAGAGATCATTATTGATCACAAAATAGAAAATTTTGATTATATCAAATTGAAAAGATTTTATAAAAAACAAATCTAATGCAGAAAAGATTAGAAGGGAAGCCATAAACTGGGAAAAAAATTTTACAGTCAAAGGTTCTGATAAAGGCCTCATTTCCAAAATATATATAGAGAATTTACTCTAATTTATAAGAAATCAAGCCATTCTCCAATTGATAAATGGTCAAAGGATAAGAACAGATAATTCTCAGAAGAAGAAATTAAAGCTATTTCTAGCCATAAGAAAAGATGCTCCAAGTCATTATTAATCAGAGAAATGCAAATTAAGAAAACTCTGAGATACCACTGCACACCTGTCAAATTGGCTAGAATGACAGGGAAAGATAATGTGGAATGTTGGAGGGGATGTGGAAAAACAGGGACACTGATACATTGTTGATGGAATTGTGAATACATCCAGCATTCTGGAGAGCAATTTGGAACTATGCTCAAAAAGTTATCAAACTGTGCATATCCTTTGATACAGTAGTATTACTACTGGGCTTATATCCCAAAGAGATCTTAAAGAAGGGAAAGGGACCTGTATGTGCCAAAATGTTTGTGGCAGCCCTCTTTGTAATGGCCAGAAACTGGAAACTGAGTGGATGAATGCCCATCAATTTGAGAATGGCTGAATAAATTGTGGTATATGAATAGTATGAAATATTATTGTTTAAAAAATGACCAACAGGATGATTTCAGAAAGGCCTGGAGAGACTTACATGAACCGATGCTGAGTGAAATGAGCAGGACAAGGAGATAATTTTATACTTCAACAGCAATACTATATGATGATCAATTCTGATGGACGTGGCTCTCTTCAACAATAAGATGAACCAAATCAGTTCCAATAGAGCAGTAATGAACTGAACTAGCTACACCCAGTGAAAGAACTCTGGAAAATGAGTATGAACCACTACATAGAATTCCCAATCCCTCTATTTTTGTCTGCTTACATTTTAGATTTCCTGCACAGGTTAATTGTACACTATTTCAAAGTCTGATTCTTTCTGTGAAGCAGAATAACTCTATGGATATGTATAGCTATATTGCATTTAACGTATACTTTAACATATTTAACATGTATTGGAGAACCTGCCTTCTGGGGGAGTGGGTGAGGGGAAGGAGGGGAAAAATTGGAACAAAAAGGTTTTGCAATTGTCAATGCTGAAAAATTACCCATCCATATATCTTGTAAATAAAAAGCTATAAAAAAAATCACATTTCTTTATGAATCACATTGAGAGAAAAATTAGAATAAAAGGGAAAAATGATCAGAGGACAAAAAACAGAAGAAAAAGGAAGAAAAATAAGTGAACATAGCATGTGTTGATTTACATTCATTCTCCATAGTACTCTCTTGGGATGCAGATAGCATTTTCTGTCCAAGGTTTATTAGATCATTGAACCATTGAAAAGAAATGCATTTTTCATAGTTGACCATCATACCATCTTGCTATTATTATGTGCACTATATTCCTGGTTCTACTTGTTTGGCTCAGCATCAGTTCATGTAAATCTTTCCAGGCCTTTCTAAATCAGTTCATTATTTTTTTAATAGAACACTAATATTTCATTACTTTCATATAGTATAATATATTCAGTCATTCCCCAATTGATGGGCATTTATTCTCTTTCCATTTCTTTGCTCCATAAAAAAGAGCCGTGAGAAACATTTTTGCACATGTGGGTCCTTTTCCTTTCTTTATGATTTCTTTGGGATATAAATACAGTAGTAGCACTGCTGGATCAAAGGGTATTAACAATGCTTTTGTAAGTACCAACTGTGTACTAGATAGTTGGCTAAATTCTTGGAATACAGTAATAAAAATGAAACAATGGTTAATTTTAAGGAGATTTCTATAGCTTCAAAGGAAAAAAAAAACTATAGGTTTATATAAAACAAGTATATAAATCTAAGTTAACACAAAGTTATCTTTCTCCACGGCAGCTTATCTAAGCAATTTTAGTGTTCCTTTACCATCAAGTATACATTTGACATTGTTATATATTATTTCCATGTTACCTTTTTTTAATTATGAGAACTTAGACTCATAGTTTCCCAGTTTGAAACAGAAAGATGGTTGACAGAGTACCAGACCTGAATCATGAAAACTTGAGTTAAAATCTTCCCATAGACATTCATTAGTTGTGTGATCCTGAACAAGTCATTTAATCTATGTTTGCCTAATTTCTTCAATAGTAAAATTGAAATAATAGTACCTCCTAGCTTCCAGGATTGTTTTGAGGATCACATGAGGTAATACTTTTAAAGTGTCCAAATAGTACATGGAGCATAGTAGGTACTGTCTACTTATTGTCTAAATACTAGACATAGTAGGTACTGTCTAGATACTGTCTAAATACTGTCTAGATCTTCTTGACTCCGGGCTTGGCATTGTATCCAATGAATCATCTTCTTATTATTATTATCATCATTAATTGCTGATACTCAGTTGCTTTGTTTTGTTTTTGGTAAAAGTGTGAGCTATGATCTTTTGAAAATTTTCTTAACACCATTCCCTTTCTGAGATATCTTTAAAGATGATTTTAAAAATTGCTTCAAAGGTGATTGCTTCAAAGAGAGATTTCTTCTGCAATACATGAGTATAGATAATAATTTGTTCACATGGTTTCAGAGACAGTTGAATTAGAATACATAAAGAAGAGTGATTCACAGTCAATATATTTTTTTCCTTTTGTTTTCTTTTGGTTTCTTTTTTTTGGCTAAGCAGTTAAGCTTAGCTGACTTGCCTAAGGTCACACATAGCTAATAAGTGTTGTGTCCAAAAGCAGATTTGAACTCAAGTTCTCCTTGATTCCAGGTTCATCCCTCTATCCACTGTGCAGTCTAGCTGTCCTGTAGTCAATAGCAATGAAAAAAAATGTCTCTTTTGGAATGCTTCAGGTATCTATGCTTTGTTGTTTAGTTTGTTTTAGTCATATTCAATTCTTTATGATTCCTTTTATTGACTTTTTCTTAGCACAAATGATAGAGTGGTTTGCCATTTCCTTCTTTAGCTCATTTTATAGATGAGGAAACTCAGGCAAATACTGGTAAGTGACTTGCCAGGGTCACACTACTGATAAGTGCTTGAGGCCAAATTTGTACTCAGAAGATGAGCCTTCCTGACTTTAGGCCTGACATTCTATCCACTGTGCCTTGTTAGTCTTGCATTATTTATTACTTTTATCAACAATTTAAGTAAAATAACATAATAAGTTTATTGGACTTGGAGGTAAAATAAAATTGCAGAAATAGATATCATTTGGATAACAAAAAGGATCCAAGAAGATCTTAACAGATTAGAATGCTAGGTTAAATATAAAAAAAAAAAAAAAAGAAATATAAAGTCCTACATTTAGGTTCAAAAACTTAAATTAATTGTACTAGATTTAGGAAATATGAATAGATAACACCTGAATGAAAAAGAAAACTGTTTTTAAAGGATATTTGAAGTAAAATATGAGCAAACTGTGTGATATGGTAATTGCGAAAGCTTATTCTTACATAATATTTCAGTAGAAATTGTCTACAACATGGGGCATGATATTCCCCAGTTGTTATTGATAGTATTCTACTCAGTTAAAAACCAAAACAAAAACAAAAACAATATTGCATGTATCCCAAAGAGATCATAAAAAGGGAAAGGGAACCAACATGTGCAAAAATGTTTGTAGTAGCCCTTTTTATAGTGGCAAGGAACTGAAAACTGAATGGATGCCCGAATGTTGAAGAATGGCTGAATACTGTGGTATATGAATGTCATGAAATAGTATCGTTCTATCAGAAATGATCAGCAAGATTATTTCAGAGAGGCCTGGAGAGAATTACATGAATGGACACTAAGTGAAGTGAGTAGAACCAAGAGAATGTTGTACACAGTAATAGCAAGATGATCAATTCTGATGGACATGGCTCTTTTCTACAGTGTGAAGATGTAGGCCTTTTCAAACAGTCTTGTAATGAAGAGAACTAGCTGCACTCAAAGAGGGGATTAAGTGTGGATCACAGCATAGTAATTTCACATTTTTTGTGGTTTACTTGAATTTTATTTTCTTTCTTATTTTTTTAACTTTTTCATCTGATTTTTCTTGTGCAGCATGATAATTGTGGGAATATATATAGAAGAATTGCCCATGTTTAACATATTGGATTACTTGCTGTTTAGGGGAGGGGGTGGGAGGGAGAGAAAAAAAATTTGAAGCACAAGGCTTTGCAAGGTGAATGTTAAAAGTTATTTATGCATATGTTTTGAAAATAAAAAGCTTTAATAAATTTTTAAATGACCAAGTTTTAGGAAAAATGATGAGAAAGTAGAGAAAATTGAGGGGAGTGTGACTAGAATTTTGAGGAACAACTTAAAGGTATGCTTAGCTTTCAGAAAAGATGATTTAGGGAAGGCATTATAGCTATTATCATGTACTTTAAAGGGCTGTCATGAGGAAGGATTACATTTGCTCTGCTTGACCCCTGAAGACATAATTAGAAAAAGGAAAAATTGCTGAAAGATTCCATTCAATTTATGAATATAATCATGTATATATCAACATACTTATTTGTGAACATTTAGTATTGTCTATAAGTGGAGCAGTACTTTGCTTTG
Organism: Sminthopsis crassicaudata; assembly: GCF_048593235.1. NCBI lineage: Eukaryota > Metazoa > Chordata > Mammalia > Dasyuromorphia > Dasyuridae > Sminthopsis > Sminthopsis crassicaudata. The sequence goes on from NC_133619.1 coordinate 157,379,653, forward strand.
TGAAATAACAGATTCCTTCTCATTAAATATCTTTAAAGAAGAGTGGATGACCACTTTTCTGAAATATTGTGAAGGATATCCTTGTTTAGGCTGATTGAGTTGAGCTGGCAGATAGCAGGTGAGTTACTTTCTGAGTCTGGTATTCTGGGAGTTTGTTTTGTCAGATCTAATAATACTACTTTTCTTCATATCTTTACATGCTTCTCTTTACTTTTATAAATGTTATATTGGATCCTGAAGCAGTAGAGTTCAAAAAGCAGTGGTTCCATTATTCTCACAGATTAAAAATAAGTCATTACTGTAATACGATCATTTGATGTCTGTTTAGTTTCATCTTCAAGTACTCTTGGATTGATCTTGCTTAGCTTGATCTCATGCCAAGTTCTGTGCAGAATCATTTTTCTTCCTACTGCCTTTTTGCTACTTGGTCATAGGCTTTTATCTTCCTTCTCTGTAATATTTTACAAAGGAGTTTACATTCTATAGTAGTGTTACTTTTAGCTTCCTTACCCCTCTTCAGCAAAGAGATAAGTGTTTGCCCATTTAAGTGGTTTCTGGGATCTTTGGTCTTCTTCCTTGTGGTGATTTTAAATAATTTATTAAATTAAATAATTTAAATTTCTCTAAGTAATGTTAATTACTTTAATATATTTAGTTTTAGCTACTTCCTTTTTTTTTTTTTTTGTAGTCTAATGCTTATTTGCCCCTACTTAGTTGGCAAATATATGATCACAAATAGTGTCTTATTTTTTTTTTCTATGTACTTCTTGTGTGTTCTTTATTCACTCTTTCCCATGAAGAATAATAACATGTTTTACATATTTTAGCTTGTTTCTGCTGACTTAATCATGAAATATTTCACCTCCTGGAAAATATAGAGAATTTGAAAGTTTGAATACAACAAGAGTGGTGAGAGTAGAAACTACATTGCATTCCAAATTCAGCTTTATGTTACCAACTTTGTGATCTTGGAAAAATCACTTAACTGCTTTATGTCTCATTTCTTTGAATTTTAAAATGAGCATAATAATAATTGCCCTACCATCAGAGTTATTGTGAGAACCACATTTTATAATCTTAAGAACTAAGAAGATATATGCTATTTTGTTCCAAATTTTTAATCATCATAGATAACTTTTCCTCTTGAGGCAAAATATAGATTTTAAATTTAGTTTATTTTGTTACACTTGTAATCTAATTTGGCTTTTGTGCCTTTGGATAAGGACACTAGTCAAAAGAGTATGGACACAAATCAATATGTCTTCAAATATATATATGAGTTTTGGGCAATAATTGATTGTGTTTATTTTGTGTGTACATATTCCAGAGGTGCATCTGTTATAAATTAAATAATACTTTTGTAAGAGTGATTAATGGAGAATGAATATCATTCCCCTCAAGAAATTAAAATCCTGACAAAGAGAACCTTTTGAGTCAAAGTCCAGTCCCCACCTCATATATCCTATTTTCTGTATTATGAATGGAGTCAAAATATTCTCCCTCTAAAATCAATCCAAAGTGGAAGATTCAAAAGGTTCCTAAAGGCCCTTTTGATGCTTTGGGAAAGTTAGTCACATTGCTAAAGTTGAAACTGTCATTTCATCATGAATCCCTCCCAAACATTTCATTTTCATTATGACTCACTATTATCAGCTCACAGGTTACTTCAAATTTAAGTGATTTCATGCTGCTTGCATGTGTATAGGGCTTTTGTTTTTGTAATTTGTCTCAATTGCTCAAACAGTTTAGAATAGTACAGATGGAAATGAGCATTGTAAATGTTTTAAAAGAAACTTTGTATTGTTTATGCAGGAAGTAAGAGCCATTTCTTAATACTCTTGTAGAGTTGTTTCCTTTTTTATTAAAGCACAAAATGAAATAAAATGTTGGAACTGTGTTTTGCTCTGCCCTAGTAAAGCTGAAGCCACAGTTACTTTGGTTTTAATTATTTATGGATGAGCCATGTGGAATGCCTGCCAAAGGTAGCAAAGAGAAAATAATGGCTGGTCTTATACATCTGACCTTGAAACCAACTCTGATGGAAATTAATTACTTTAAGTTTTAAAATCTCAATTTCCTAACCTGGAGGTAATGTCCTTTTGGCTGTAATGAATTGCCCCATCTCCTTAGCACTAGCTTTGCTTATCTCAAGTGTTTATTTCAAAGCATATAGGTATAGAGAATCCATTCAATGAAAATAATATTAATTGACTTGATTTCTAAACCTTTGGAACTCTAAAAATGAAGTCCTTGACATTCCATTTAGACTACCGGTATTTTGTGGCAAGATTGTCTTAAAATTAACTCAATTTGGGGGTTGACCTCTACTATGTTTTGCTCTTCAGCAGGTGCAAATGAATTGTTTTAGCTCCCTTTGTTATGTGTTTCCCTTGTCAATCTGCTTTACATGAGCTGCTAGAAATTGGATGGGGGGAAATTATTAGTCTTGTTAATTTTAATTAGCTGTCACTCTTCCAAAGGAAAGGGTATCTGGTCAGAAGATGGATAATATTGCCTCATGAATATTGTTGATATAATAAAAATTATAAAATATTTGCTTTTGAAGATTCAGTGGCTTTTTCTTTTCTTCCCTACTCTTTAGTTTTTATTTACTTGAATTTTGCACTTCAACAAAGACATTGCCTCCAGCATTCCAGGTGTTGCTCTCTGTGGTCTATGGATCAGTACATCTCTGCTATATTATCATTGGTAGCTGGGGGCAAAGGTTCTGAAAGAAGAAACTTCACTGACACAGAAATGAAAATTGTCCCACTGGAATGCTGAGAGAATTCATTTATAATAAACAGCAATTAAACAGGGATTATGATAGTGACACATTTATGAAGCGTGAGTTGAAGTCATGTCATCACCTTATAAACTCTTGAAAATAATTCACCTAAAACATTTTGCTCTGGTCTTAAGAACAAATTCTACTTCCATTGTGTAAGTAGGTAGAACATTCAAGATATTAGGTTCTTATTTGATGTTTGAAGGATTCAACTCATCTTCACTGGAATTTTGTCAGAAGATGAAATTAACATTTAGGGATGGAAAATATCAAACAATGGTAAAGGGGAATCAAGTTTTATTAAGTTCCATTGGAAACATGGTAGTCTAGGATACAAGGGGTTAACTGGATTAGAGATGGGGAAGGTTATAACATCCATGGCCCAGTTGGGGGTAGCAGAGAGCTATAAATGGGAAATTTTACTACTTGGGACAAGTTCATTCACTCACATTGTTTTCTGAGTATGTAAGAGCTAATTATTAGATGGGTTTATGGAGCTAAGTATGAGAAAGGGCAGAAGTCCAAAGTCCAGAAAAATTCCTCCTTCCTTTCTTCCCCTCCTCACACACACACACAAAAAAAAAAAAAGAACTGGGGAGTAGCTTAATGTCAAACACATAAGTAGTTGGGGAGGAGGGTTACATGACAGCAATGGAGTACAATGACTGTTGAGACCAACTGTTAACCAAGGGACAGCTAGGTAGTACAGTGAATAGAGTGCTGACCTCAGTATGAGCATTGACCCAAGTAACTCTGGGCAATACATGTTTCCACTTACAAAAATTAAAATTGTTTCATTGCTTCTCATTTAGATCTGAAAGGAACTTCAGGAATCATCTGGCTAGCCCAGATCTTTTATCTTGTAGATAGACATTGAGATCAAGACATGAGGTTCCTCACCAAGGAAACTGCACTCACACATCTTTTATTCAGCAGCATCACAAGGATTCTGGTCCTGATTAGAGTACTGAGACTGGGAAGGGAACCCTAAAAGTTTGGGGGTTGCAGACTGGTGTCACTCAAAAGAATTTGCAGGCTTGAACCCCTTTCCTGGTTAAGGAGCAAAGTTTTATTGTAATTATAATATCAGCTGGAGCAGGCTATGTTCCAAGAGATTAGCAAAATGCTAAAAGAGAGAGGATACATTTATCCAGTTTTCTATCACTGACATGCTAATTCTATAATCCAGGGAGTAGTCTTCAGAATTTGGTTCTCACTGACCAATAGATTATCACTATTGTCTCAGGAGTTTGGTTTCTGGGAATATCCTGAGACCAGAAGCTATCTGACAGTCAGCAATGAACTGGGGAGTGGTCTATTCTGAACCAGACAGATTATTGTTCTTAGACTGGGAATGTGGGAAGTCCCTGAGGCAGACTCCAAAACCAGAAGATTTAGCATTATTGACTTGTTGTTTTAACAGAAGCCTCCCTTAAAATAAGGGGACATCAAAAATCATTTCTGTCTCCCCTAGAAGCTATATTACATCAAGAGTATTCCTTGCTCAAAGTCAAACAGGGAACAAATGGCAAAACAGATTCAAATCCTACTTCTTTTATTGCAATTCCAACATTCTTTCTACTGTGTCATGTTGCCAAATAGCTCATGCCCTAATTTGAAGTTAACTTGAAAGCAAGACTAAAGGGGATAATCTGAGCAATTGAGGAATATTTGAGTAGTTGATATAATTTGCTTTTGGCTTATTTTTCTTCACATTCCCATCATCCCTTTATCTCAAGACTTCCCATTATGTTGTCATATCTCCATAATCTGTGGAGCATT